>NC_084732.1:76243185-76335685 GCF_033978785.1 Entelurus aequoreus | reverse complement strand
AATGAGCGGCCTGTATTCACATTGATGAAAATGCACGAAATCATAGTTTTTTCCTGAAAAACTTCCAAAATGCCTCACGTGCTTTGAACCTCCCTGACTCCCACAGATGCTTAAACGTGTTGAAGCTGGTAGACTTTTACCTCAAGTAATTTGGTATGTTTGATATCATCGTTCTTTCACACCAAATAGTCATCTCCATCGCTAGAATAGCAATACATTAAAAATTAAATACTGAGAAAGAAGGTTGCCAGCTGGAATTTTCTGTTACCATGGTAACCAGCTGTGCCCTTGGCTGACAACAATGTGATTTGTACATGATGGAGCGCTGAGGTGAGCCACTGTTAATATTATCCACACTGTGGACTTGCGATAAAATGATGGGTGATAAATAAAATTATTTGATGAGATGCTGCCAGGGGTGGAATGGGACAACAATTTGCCCCTGGGCTCTTTGGTCCAGACCGACCCACTATAATACACACACAGGTACTGTGCTAACGTGCCCCATTGAT
Source organism: Entelurus aequoreus (assembly GCF_033978785.1). Lineage (NCBI taxonomy): Eukaryota > Metazoa > Chordata > Actinopteri > Syngnathiformes > Syngnathidae > Entelurus > Entelurus aequoreus. The sequence goes on along the minus strand of NC_084732.1, from coordinate 76,335,173 downwards.
GTACAGTACAATAAAACACACAATCCCTAATAACACTATTATATTGAACTATATTTATTTATATTTTGGAGTCTTGAATAAATAAATGATTGCTTAATTGCTCTTAAAAAGGATACTGGAGTAAGGAGCGGCATAGCATCAAATTATGGGCCCTCACACACACACTTGGTATGTTTACATGCACTAAAAAACAAATTATGGCATGGATTTGGTTGAAATCAGCTTTTTGAAACACATTAAAAAACCTTAAGTATGTTTTTGACTTTTTAAAAATGGGATTAACAAATTAATCAATCAATCAATCAATCAATCAATCAATCAATCAAAGTTTATCCATATAGCCGTTAATCATAAGTGTTTCAAAGGACTGCACAAGCCACAATGATATTAATATATATATTAATATATATATATATATATATATATATATATATATATATATATATATATATATACATATATATATATATATATATATATATATATATATATATATATATATATATATATATATATATATATATACCTGTATATACATTTATATATATATATATATATATATATATATATATATATATATATATATATATATATATATATATATATATATATATATATATATATATATATATATATATATATATATATATATATATATATATATATATATATATATATATATATATTAGGGCTGTGAATCTTTGGGTGTCCCACGATTCGATTCAATATCGATTCTTGGGGTCACGATTCGATTCAAAATCGATTTTTTTTCAATTCAACATGATTCTCGATTCAAAAACGATTTTTTTTTCCAGATTCAAAAGGATTCTCTATTCATTCAATACATAGGATTTCAGCAGGATCTACCCCAGTCTGCTGACATGCAAGCAGAGTAGTTTATTATTGGCTTTATTTTAATCTTAGGGTACATTAAACATATGTTTCTTATTGCAAGTTTGTCCTTAAATAAAATAGTGAACATACAAGACAACTTGTGTTTTAGTAGTAAGTAAACAAACAAAGGCTCCTAAGTTAGTCTGCTGACATATGCAGTAACATATTGTGTCATTTTCCATTCTATTATTTTGTCAAAATTAAGGACAAGTTGTAGAAAATTAATTATTAATCTACTTGTTCATTTACTTTTAATATCTGCTTACTTTCTCTTTTAACATGTTCTACCTACACTTCTGTTATTATGTAATAATCACTTATTATTCTGTTGTTTGATACTTTACATTAGTTTGGATGATTCCACAAGTTTGGGTATCAATCCGATAGCAAGTAGTTACAGGATCATACATTGGTCATATTCAAAGTCCTCATGTTTCCAGGGACATATTTCCTGAGTTTATAAACATAATATAAATAAAAAAAAACAACGAAAAAAGATGTTGGCTACCGTTTACTTTTTAGAGGCGATATAGTACCAAATATGATACTATACTAATACCGGTATACCGTACAACCCTAATATGTATATAGATATACTTTTTATGTATTCTTTTTTTTTTTTTTTTTTTTTTACAAAAAAGTCAACAAATTTAATACAAAGTGGCCAGCATATACATTTAAAAGTTCATATAACTTTTCATTATACAGTTAAATATTACTATACGTCTGTCAAGTTCTCCTTTACTTTAGAGCAGTGATGCAAACATGCATGAGTTTGCTCAGTATTAAATTGGGCTACATTTTTGAATGAAAGAAACTGCTGTTCTCAATGTGTTCCTTGGATGTCACAAAAGCAATTCTGTTAGGCAAGCAAATAGTTTCTACCGGGGTGAGCAAGTATACGGTACCAAGCAAGAAGCTGCGACCCCTCCCCCTCGACCCAACGTAAAACAAACAGGAGTGAAATAAACATTTGGTAACCCCACTTAAAATGCTGCATGAGACACTGCACATTAATATAGCTCTGTGAAAATGATTGCCTTCTGTGCAAATGTAAAGAAAGTGAACAGTCTGTGATTTCTGCAATAATGATAGTCTTCATTTTTTATTTTTGGCTTGTTGAAATTGTTCACACATTGCACAGCTTTTATTATTAAATCAATACACAATGATGCCTAGAAGGCAGGGAATAACTCAACCCTCTTGAATAGTTTCTACCTCAGTTGAGTTAGCACAGGATTAATATGTGGAAATGACAAATGAGGTATTTGATACATAGAAGAGTTTTTATTCATGCTTTTTTTTGTTTTTTGTTCAATCCTGGGACGGTATAGCTCGGTTGGTAGAGCGGCCGTGCCAGCAACTTGAGGGTTGCAGGTTCGATCCCCGCTTCCGCCATCCTAGTCACTGCCGTTGTGTCCTTGGGCAAGACACTTTACCCACCTGCTCCCAGTGCCACCCACACTGGTTTAAATGTAACTTAGATATTGGGTTTCACAATGTAAAGCGCTTTGAGTCACTTGAGAAAAAGCGCTATATAAATGTAATTCACTTCACTTCACTTCAATCCTAGATGGGCTGTGACTTATGGTTTGAATACTTTGTAGATACACTGAGATTAAGTCTAAATTCATTGTGTTTTTTGAACTGCCCCAATTTTTTCCTGGGAATTTTCAACTAACTTTAAGTGTTTTGTCAAGAGGATTATTTGTGACATGTACAATTTCAGAATGTGCTTGTTCTACTTTGGGCCAAAGTAAAATAAAGAAGTTGTATTTTTAAGTTATTATGCCATGATTTTACCCATCTGGCCCATATGGGAATAGATTTTTCTGCATGAGGTAAAATGAGTGTTATTTGATACACATATTGTCCAGATAACAATGTTTTGATACTTTCATACTTTTCAAAATAAAGGGGACCACACAAAAATTCCATTATTGGCTTTATTATAACAGAAAATCGTATGCTACATTAAACATGTTTCTTATTGCAATCAAATTATAATTTTGGCCTTAAATAAAATTGTGAACATACTAGACAACTTCTCTTTTAGTAGTAAGCAAACAAAAGCTCTTAATATGGCTGCTCACGTATGCAGTAACATATTGTGTCATTTGTCATTCTATAATTTTGTCAAAATTATGAGCCGACAAGCCGACAAAATGGATTATTAATCTACTCGTTCATTTACTGTTCAAATATACTTACTTTCTGTTTCAACATGTTCTATTCACACTTCCGTTAATAATCACTTATTCTTCTGTTATTTGGATACTTTACATAAGTTTTAGGTGATACTACAAATGTTGGTATCAATCCAATACCAAGTAGATTGGTCATACATTGGTCATAATTAAAGTTCTCCTGTGTCTTATGTGGACGTATTTCCTGACTTTATAAACAATAATACAATTTAAAAAATGTACCGTAATCATTGTAGTATCGACCATAAATGGCTCTTTTACTTGGTATCGTTACAGTTGATGTCTGTGTAGATCCACCCATGGCATTTGTTTACATTCAGGAGAGTTAGCTTGCTGTTAGCGTTTAGCTATTGTATCCTCTTACGGTGTGTAGTGAAGCATGTTCAGCTATTCCTCGTCCTGCAGGGATGATACTTGTAAGAAACGTACTTTATTTGTCGCCATGGAGGCGAGGATTAGTGATTTAGAAGTAGCTAAAACACTGCCGATTGCGGATGGACCTTAGCTGCTATCCAGCTATGTTTTAAAGCACCTCTTGCAAAGTGGTGCTTCAGTCTTTATAGCTTCATCTTTATCGTTAGTTTTTAAGCCAAAATGCGTCCGTTCCCCCTTTAAAAAACAAACAAAAAAACCTACCGGTATTTTTCAGAAACCGTATAGTACCAATTTTAATTCATTAGTACTGCGATACTTTATTAGTACCGGCATACCGTACAACCCTACGAAGGATTATCATCAGTGGATAATACAAATCATAACAATACATCATTATTATTATGAATATATTATTAGGGCATCTCCTGGGAGCTAAGTCTTTAAAAATGAGTAAAACCTCTGTTTAAAATTTTAATCGAGGGTCTTTGAATGCACCACAGCTATGGTAAACAAAATGCAAAAGTGAAACTAACACAATTTTCACTTATGCTGCCACAGACACATTTACTATATGTTTACCTATCTTTTATCACTTCATCCTTGTTTCAAAATGTTGCTGCAGTGTGTGAATACTTAAAAGTGAACTTTAATGGCGTCATTATGTCTGTGTTGAGTGAAGCGTTTAAGGTAATAATAATAATAATAATAATAATACCTGGGATTTATATAGCGCTTTTCTAAGTACCCAAAGTCGCTTTACATGTTAAAAACCCATCATTCATTCACACCTGGTGGTGGTAAGCTACTTTCGTAGCCACAGCTGCCCTGGGGTAGACTGACGGAAGCGTGAGTGCCAATTTGCGCCTACGGCCCCTCCGACCACCACCTACCATTCATTCATCATTCATTCACCGGTAGTTTGTCGTTTTCTATTGTCTTGCTGAAATAAGCAGGGGCGTCCGTGATAACGTTGCTTTGATGGCAACATATGTTGCTCCAAAACCTGTATTTATCTTTCAGCATTAATGGTGCCTTCACAGGTGTGTAAGTTACCCATGCCTTGGGATGCTGGCTTTTGAACTTTGCGCCTATAACAATCCAGATGGTTCTTTTCCTCTTTGGTACGGAGGGCACAACGTCCACAGTTTCCAAAAACAATTTGAAATGTTGACTCGTCAGACCGCAGAACACTTTTCCACTTTGCATCAGTCCATCTTGGATGAGCTCGGGCCCAGCAAAGCCGGCAGTGTTTCTGGGTGTTGTTGATAAATGGCTTTGGCTTTGCATAGTAGAGTTTTAACTTGCACGTACAGGTGTAGCGGCGAACTGTAGTCACTGACGGTGGTTTTCTGAAGTGTTCCTGAGCCCATGTGGTGATATCCTTTACACACTGTCACTTTTTAATGCAGTACCGCTTGAGGGATCGAAGGTCTGTAATATCATCGCTTACGTGCAGTGATTTCTCCAAATTCTCTGAACCTTTTGATGATATTACGGACCGTGGATGGTGAAATCCCTAAATTCCTTGCAACAGCTCCTTGAGAAATGTTGTTCTTAAACTGTTGGACAATTTTCTCACGCATCTGTTCAGAAAGTGGTGACCCTCGCCCCATCCTTGTTTGTGAATGACTGAGCATTTATACCCAATCATGGCACCCACCTGTTCCCAATTAGCCTGTTCACCTGTGGGATGTTCCAAATAAGTGTTTGATGAGCATTCCTCAACTTTATCAGTCTTTTTTGCACACTTGTGCCAGCTTTTTTTTATAACATGTTGCAGCCATCAAATTCCAAATGAGCTAATATTTGCAATAAATAACAACGTTTACCAGTTCGAACGTAAAGTATCTTGTCTTTGCAGTCTATTCAATTGAATATAGGTTGAAAAGGATTTGCAAATCATTGTATTTTGTTTTTATTTACCATTTACACAACGTGCCAACTCCACTGGTTTTGGGGTTTGACGTCTGTGTTGAGTGAAGCGTTTAAACTCGGTGGAACAAACCATTTTTAAATCATGATAGGTGTTGGTAGTCTTTTTTCAGACATTTTTATTTGAGTCACGTAACCTCATTATTGAACTTTCACACCTCTTTTTATTCTATCTTAACAGTTATGAGATTTTTATTATATTTTACATATTTCAATGGTAGAAAAAAAAAAGTACTTCTAACTGTACAAAAGCACAGGGGCCTATTTGTTGTTGGGGTCCCTGAGCTGGGATTAAGGATTGAAGATTCAAGACAGTTTATTTATCACATGGCCAATCGGATAGAGTTACCGTAGTTACCTAAGCAAGGCGCGGCAATTTTTTAAAATAGGTAAACGTTTGTCCATCGGCCCCTTATTGAGCGACCCAAGGGGGGAAAAGTCTGCTTATTCGCAAAAAATGCTGCTCCCTGACAGAATTCTGCAAAAAAAAAAAAGAATAACATATTTCCTCCTTTTCTGATTTTAATGAAGGTGGAGATGAATGCTGTCTAACATATTACAATCTCTCACAGACGGCACATTAGACTCAGGTTGGGCGATGAGTGAAGGTCCTAGCATTGTGCAAAGACTAAGTGCGATATGTGGAGGAGGTCTGATAAAGAACTAAAACGTTGCCAAGTCAAGCAAGGTAAATGCCATTTGGTCAGGAAAAGTTGAAACATTCCATCACACATTCACTGCCAGTCAGAGAAAAAAAAAGTGTATGTCAGACATCTGTCTTATCTTATATTGCACACATTTTCTACTGCTTATCTTGTTGAAAGTATGGCATATGAGCACCGGACACAGTAACTGGACAGACTGCGATATGGGCAACCGCACAACTTTATACGCAAGCTCGGATCATGGAAAGACAGACATTGGTTCACGGCACACTTACAGAACAGGTGGTTGTTAGAGTTGACTGATGTCTCACCAAAACTGGACTTCAGGCATTGGGTGAGACTATATACCAGGGGTCGGCAACCCGCGGCTCTAGAGCCGCATGTGGCTCTTTAGCGCCGCCCTAGTGGCTCTCTGAAGCTTTTTCAAAAATGTATGAAAAATGGAAAAAGATGAGGGGAAAAAAAACAATTTTTTTTGGTTTTAATATGGTTTCTGAATAAGGACAAACATGACACAAACCTCCCTAATTGTTATAAAGCACACTGTTTGTATTAAACATGCTTCACTGATTCGAGTATTTGGCGAGCGCCGTTTTGTCCTACTAATTTTGGCGGTCCTTGAACTCACCTTTAGTTTGTTTCCATGTATAACTTTCTCCGACTTTCTAGGACGTGTTTTATGCCACTTCTTTTTCTGTCTCATTTTGTCCACCCAACTGTTAACCTTGTGCGTGAATACACAAAGGTGAGTTTTGTTGATGTTATTGACTTGTGTGGAGTGCTAATCAAACATATTTGGTCACTGCATGACTGCAAGCTAATCGATGCTAACATGCTATTTAGGCTAGCTATATGTACATATTGCATCATTATGTCTCATCTGTAGCTATATTTGAGCTAATTTAGTTTCCTTTAAGTCATCTCAATTCAATGTATATCTCATGACACACTATCTGTATGTAATATGGCTTCTAATTTGTTGCGGCTCCAGACAGATTTGTTTTTGTATTTTTGCTCCAATATGGCTCTTTCAACATTTTAGGTTGCCGACCCCTGCTATATACGCTTAGGTCTTGACCATACAGTATATGGTATTTATGAAATTCATGACGTCCAGAGGTGTATTCTTGACCGGCCATGTGTATTGTCAAAATGTAGCTTCTTCAGTGTTGGCAGTTTTCAGTGTTGTGTGTATTTGTTTAATTTAGTTTATTAAGGATCCCCATTATTCTACACTGCAGTAGAGACTACTCTTCCTGGAGTGCAGGCAAAAAACATGTCATTTGGAATTTGATGGCTGCAACATGTTTCAAAAGAGCTGGCACAAGTGGCAAAAAAGACTGAGAAAGTTGAGGAATGCTCATCAAACACTTATTTGGAACATGCCACAGGTGAACAGGCTAATTGGGAACAGGTGGGTGCCATGATTGGGTATAAAAGCAGCTTCCATGAAATGCTCAGTCATTCACAAACAAGGATGGGGCGAGGGCCACCACTTTGTGAACAAATGCGCGAGCAAATTGTCAAACAGTTTAAGAACAACATTTCTCAACGAGCTACTGCAAGGAATGTAGGGATTTCACCATCTACGGTCTGTAATATCATCAAAAGGTTCAGAGAATCTGGAGAAATCACTGCACGTAAGCAATGATATTACGGACCTTCGATCCTTCAGGCGGTACGGCATCAAAAAACGACATCAGTGTGTAAAGGATATCACCCCATGGGCTCAGCAACACTTCAGAAAACTACCGTCAGTAACTACAGTTGGTCGCTACATCTGTAAGTGCAAGTTAAAACTCTACTATGCAAAGCGGAAGCCATTTATCAACAACACCCAGAAACGCCGCCGGCTTCGCTGGACACATACAAAGTGGAAAAGTGTTCTGTGGTCTGTCGAGTCCACATTTCAAATTGTTTTTGGAAACTGTGGACATCGTGTCCTCCGGAACAAACAGACAAACAACCATCCGGATTGGTATAGGTGCAAAGTTCAAAAGCCAACACCTGTGATGGCATGGGGGTGTATTAGTGCCCAAGGAGTGGGTAACTTACACATCTGTGAAGGCACCATTAATGCTGCAAGGTACATACAGGTTTTGGAGCAACATATGTTGCCATCCAAGCAACGTTATCATGGACGCCCCTGCTTATTTCAGCAACACAATGTCAAGCCACGTGCTACAAAAGAGTGCGGGTACTAGACTGGCCTGCCTGTAGTCCAGACCTGTCTCCCATTGAAAATGTGTGGCGCATTATGAAGCCTAAAATACCACAACGGAGACCCCGGACTGTTGAACAACTTAAGCTGTACATCAAGCAAGAATGGGAAATAATTCGACCTGAAAAGCTTCAAAAATTGGTCTCCTCAGTTCCCAAACGTTTACTGAGTGTTGTTAAAAGGAAAGGCCATGTAACACAGTGGTAAAAATGCCCCTGTGCTATCGTTTTTGCCATGGGTTGCTGCCATTAAATTCTAAGTTAATGATTATTTGCAAAAAAAAATTAAAATCTCAGTCCGAATATTAAATATCTTGTTTTTGCAGTCTATTCAATTGAATATAAATTGAAAAGGATTTGCAAATCATTGTATTCTGTTTTTATTTACGATTTACACAACGTGCCAACTTCACTGGTTTTGGGTTTTGTAGTACATTTGGTTAATACTTATTTTTCTACTCAGCCTGACCTAAGTCTAAGGTTTATGTGTTAAATGAATAACAATATTTGTAATTAACACATGGTTTCAAATCATTTGACAAGGTCGTAGACTATAAGTAGGTTAAGTATAATTATTGAACGCGATTAAACTCAAGAGTAAGATTACTACTTCAGTGTTAATATTTGAGTGGGCCCTGGCCCCTCTGTAGTGGGAAAGGTTAAGAACCCCTGTTTTAGTGCGTTTAAACACTCCTGCTGTGTTTGTATATAATTAAACAGGCAAAACTGCGAGGTACTCGCACGGCTGCGGTAGTTGTGGCCCCAAGATGCAGGAAACAGGAGAACGACGTGCAGGTAAGAGTCTTTTATTTGAATATACTCAACCAAGAGAGACGCATGCAAACAGTCCTTAACATAGTCAATCCTCGAGCACTGAGGAACAGGCCTAAATAGCAGCCTGATTGGCAACTGCAACCAGCTGCCAATCAGGGACAGGTGAGGGAAACCAGCGCTCAGGGAGTGGATCAAAAATAAGAGCACTGACAGGAAATAAGCACCAACTAAAGAAACATAACCAGACATGAAGTGACGGATCGTCACCAAAACAAGTCAAACTTTTTCCCTCCACATAGAAGTCAAAACCTTTTTGATTCTGCAGAGCATGAAGATAACAATTTGTAATTTGTCATTTTCATAAACCTCTCTGTGCTGAAAAAGACATACAAGTTTTTTTTCTTTTCTTCTTTTTTACCTAACAATAGCGTTTCTTTGTCCCGAGATGCTCATTACCACTTTTGTTGCCTGTTATCGAATGAAAGAAGATTAGGTCTCAGACTAGAAAGTAGAAATGTGTGTGTTGTCACTGAGACGTGAACACTGATTGAAGATAGAGGATGAATGCTTTTGGAAGAAAATCATAACTGGGAGATAAAAGACGATGTTGGATATTGTGGTGGAGCTGTGAGAAATGGAAAAAAAGGGTTGACTGATTCTAACACCTATAGCTGGGGTGTCCAAACTTTTTCCACCAATGGCTGCTTAGTGTAAAAGCAAGAGGGTCAAACTCATTTTAGATGGGGGGCCACATGGTGAAAAATCTACTCTCAAGTGGGCCAGACTGGTAAAATCACGGCACGATAACTTAGAAATAAAGACAACTTCAGATTGTTTTCCTTGTTTAAAAATAGAACAAGCACATTCTGAAAATGTACAAATCATAATGCTGTTGTTTTTTTTTTTTACACTTACATGTTGTGGTTAATAGTAGGGCTGTGAATCTTTGGGTGTCCCACGATTTGATTCAATATCGATTCTTGGGGTCATGATTCGATTCAAAATCAATTTTTTTTCAATTCAACACGATTCTCGATTCAAAAATGATTTTTTTCCCGATTCAAAAGGATTCTCTATTCATTCAATACATAGGATTTCAGCAGGATCTACCCCAGTCTGCTGACATGCAAGCAGAGTAGTAGATTTTTGTAAAAAACTTTTATAATTGTAAAGGACAATGTTTTATCAACTGATTGCAATAATGTAAATTTGTTTTAACTATTAAATGAACCAAAAATATGACTTATTTTATCTTTGTGAAAATATTGGACACAGTGTGTTGTCAAGCTTATGAGATGCGATGCAAGTGTAAGCCACTGTGACACTATTGTTCACTTTTTTTCTTTTCTTTTATAAATGTCTAATGATAACGTCAATGAGGGATTTTTAATCACTGCTATGTTGAAATTGTAACTAATATTGATACTGTTGTTGATAATATTCATTTTCGTTTCACTACTTTTGGTTTGTGTCTTCTCTCAATTGCTCTGTTTATTGCAGTTCTAAGTGTTGCTGGGTGGGGTTTGGTTTTGGAATTGGATTGCATTGTTATGGTATTGATGTGTATTGTTTTGTTGGATTGATTAATTTAAAAAAATAAAAAAATAAAATAAAAAAATACATTAAAACATTTAAAAAAAATCAATTTTTTAAAAATGAGAATCGATTCTGAATCGCGAATCGAATTCGAATCGATTTTTTCCCACACCCCTAGTTAATAGTATTCTATCTTAATTTGTCCTTATTTATACTTTCTGAATAAATGATGTGATAATGTTCATCAGTCAACTCATTGGTGTTAATTTTCAATCTATCAAGATAAAAAAATAATATCAAAATCAAATTACAGGATGTTATTTATGTAGTTTGCTCATTTTCCTCGACACTAACATCATGTGGTTTATTTTTTTTTACATAAGTAGCATTATCTACAAATATACGCAAAATTGCTATTGCGACATCTAGAGGACACATTTAGAACAGCAGTTTCTTTCATTCAAAAATTTCCGCTCATTTTTATATTTAGCGAACTCATCCCGCGGGCCGGATAAAACCTGTTCGCGAGCCTGACTTGGCCCACGGGCTGTACGTTTGATACCCCTGGTGTAAAGTCAAAACATTCAGGGGCTGGACTGATATTTTTTTATTTTATTAATTTTTTAAATCAGACAAAAAAAAATGGTGTCAGCTTTGTGCGATAGGTAACAATGTGTGTTATTATTATTTCTTGGTATCAACAGTTCAGTTTTTTGTCAGTACAATACATATTTTTACCATTTTTGTCTTACATTTTTACGGTTTGATTTTATTTTGACAATATGGTGTGGGCCAACAAAACCAGAGCTTATGGCCGCAAATGTTCCCCCGGGCCACACTTTAGACAACCCTGATCTATGGTATTGATACCAAGTATGGTGTCAATTGGATCAATACTAGCATGATGAAATTTATATTTTTGGATTCTATTCTACATTAATTTTCATAAATATCCGTCTTTTGTTGTGGTATTCTTTATATTCTTACGTTGTTCACAGTATATAAAGTCTCCAAACTTAGGGAATAAGTTATTGGACACAAAAAGGCTTTGGGGACAAAAAAATAATAATTAATCGAGGCCAAAGTTTTTGCTTTTGTGTACTTATTGTGCACTAGTAACTTTATTTTGCTCAAACAATTGTATGTAAAAACGGGAAAAAACGATACTGTATATTTTAGTTGATATTGTTTCATTGTCTTTTATTCTTGTATGAAGTAATGTGAAATGGTAGCTATCTGCTATCTCATGCCTGAAATATTTTTTTCACAAAAATGTGGTATGTTGTTGAACAAAGAGGTACATTTATTTAAACAATTGAAAAACTATAATACAGTCATAGCAACATATTATATTTTAATGTATAATATGATAAGGCATGGTATTGTATTACATTATATTGTTGTAACTATAATACATTTAAAAAAGTAGTTTTCCCTACATTCATAGCAGTTTGGCATGGTTCTGTTTTTGATAGTTAAAGTCCATTAAAAGGGACCTATAATTATTTTAATCTGCATTTTAAAACACTTCCCTGTGGACTAGATGTGTATTGGAAACCGAGTGCAGCTGTGATAGGCACCAGACCCCCCGTGACCCTGAAAGGGACAACTGGTAAAAAATGAATGGATGGATGCTTTGGTGTAAATTTTGCGTAGATTTTGCTCCAAAGTAATTTTTAGAACCCGTTTTTTATAATACATGTATAATAATTATATAGATTCACCTGGTCATAACATTAGGTACATCTGCACATTCTATTCTATTTAGAGCTGCATATAAAGCCCTGAAGTAGAGGCCGAGGAGCGCCTTCCCCTGAGTTACTGTCCAAATATACATATATATATATATATATATATATATATATATGTATATATACATATATATATATATATATATATATATATGTATATATATATATATATATATATATATATATATATATATATATATATATATATATATATATATATATATATATATATATATATATATATATATATATATATATATATAAAGAGGAGAACAAGTATTTGATACACTGCTTATTGTGCAAGTTTTCCCACTTACACAACATGCAGATCTGTATCATATGTATTCTTTAATGGTGACAGAGTCTAAAACTAAATCCAGAAAATCCCTTATTGGCGTTGAAGAAGTCAACAACGTTGAAGAGCACCGATTAGGGGTTGGGGAAATAATCAATTTTTAGATGACTCGTAACTCGGACATGGACGATTATAAAATAGATTAGTAAACAACAATAATCGATTTGTTTATCGTAAATTATGTAATGCAAATAGTTTTGAAATGTAGCTGACTGCAGCGAGCCACCTCACTGAGAGATCCGACCAGCTCCTTTATTGTAGGGCACTTATGTTCCAGTTCTGCACACAATTAATACAACATACTAAATGTAATGGGAATTCATTTAACTGTTTCTTATTACAAAAGCACTGTTTTTAAATGTTGCAAGTGATAAAAAAGCTTATTTAGTGAAACGAAAAGAAATGTAAAACTGCTTTAATTTACATGAATTAAAGAAGCATCAATAATATATTTTTAATGGAATCATAGCACCTGAATCGTAATCGTAATCGAATCGTGAGGTGCCCAAAGATTCCCACCTCTAGTATTATGACAGAGATTAGAGACTTAAATGATAAATAAATGGGTTATACTTGTATAGCGCTTTTCTACCTTCAAGGTACTCAAAGCGCTTTGACAGTATTTCCACATTCACCCTTTCACACACACATTCACACACTGATGGAGGGAGCTGCCATGCAAGGCGCTGCCAGCACCCATCAGGAGCAAGGGTGAAGTGTCTTGCCCAAGGACACAACGGACGTGACTCGGAACGTAGAAGGTGGGAATTGAACCCCAGTAACCAGCAACACTCCGATTGCTGGCACAGCCACTCTACCAACTTCGCCACGCCGTTGTAATAATTTAATAATAATAATTGGTGAAGTAAGTCATATTTCATATGATGAGATAAGTAAGATTACTTTAAGAATGAATGAATGGATGGATGAAATAAATTGTGAAAATGTTTGTCATGTTCTTCTTCTTTGTACTTTGTAAACACTTTAAGTTTGAAGAGTTTCTTGAAGTGGATCATATTAGTACATTGTTTGATTGCTTTGCTTAATCCATTCCATCATTTAATTCCCAATAGACTTTTGCTTGTTAGGGTTCAATAAGTCAATATTAAAGTCACCACATAAGAAAATTATTCTTTGACCATTGTCCTTGATCCATTCTTTAAATGTTTCTATACTTGACTTAGGTGATCTATATATACAACTGATGAAAATGTTTTTGCTTTTTTCCTGATATATTTCAGTGGTTATACATTCTAAGATATTATCTATAGCAAATGACATGTTTTTTTTTACCACTTTGTAGTTCAGGTTCTTCATCACGTACACAGCTACTCCTCCATTTTTGTTGGTTCTGTTGATGTAGTTTAGTTCATATCCTTCCAGATCAAAATCTATTCCTTTTTTTATCATCAATCCATGTTTCTGTGACAGCAATCACTTTGAAGGGTTTGTTGATGTGTTCCAAAAAGTTCTTAATGTTGTTGTAGTTTGCATGCAAGCTTCTGCTATTAAAATGAATAATTGACAATTTGACTTCGAGCAAGTTGCAAACAGCCCCTTTAACTCGTCTTACTGACAAGAACCGTGTGTTACGCTGTTCCTGTTTACCTGTCTCCACAAGAAGCAGGCGTGAATCAATAAAAGCAGAAATTTGATGAGCGAAAGTTTGACTTTCATCAACAGACAGCAACATCTGGGTTGTTCTGTGTTTTTTTTTTTGGTTACCCTTTTCACCTTCCTGTCTAAAATAACCCGAGAAAAACTCTGTAGATGTTTAAGTATTTTGTCAGGCTTAATCTAAAGAGCTGGAGGTGTTGATGTGTTGCCACAGGTGCACACGGACCCCCCCGTACATGCAACATCGTATCTTATGGTTCAGAAGTGAGCAGGTACATCAAATTAAGCTACCCAATAGTGGGTGACCTTGTGCTCCACACACAGGATTTCATTTAAAATAAGCTGCAAAACGTGAACGAAATCAGCATTTTGCCCCAAAGCTGAACGAGATGGAGTTGAAAGAGAATTCTGAACAAAAATATTGCGACGCCCAATGTAATTTCTTGCAACCGTACAGAGCAGTAGTTCTGGTTTCTAAATAGAGCTGAGCAAAAAGCTGCTTCCTGACATCACAACCCGGGCGCCAGGCAGGAGGCGTGCAAGCTTATCTTCACACTGATGTAAGAACGGAGCACAGGCAGCTGCTACATGGGATCCGAGTAGACTGGAAGAAAGCCTCAAGTCCTCTGAAGTTATGCGAAAGACAAAAGACAGAGGCTTCTAAAGTGGGTCATTAGCCTAGAGTGAGTCCTGTGAAAGTCGGGCAGGGAAGACCCAGTTTTACTTTTAGCTCCGTATTGACGTTGTCCTCGGGACTTCAGTCGCCTTTTAACTGCACAAGACGAGTCCAAGATGGCACATTAATAATTCATGTGGTATGACTACAAGCAGAGAGACGCGAGATGAGATGTACACTATCTTGATGCTTAAGAAAGTGATAGCGAGCTGCTAGATAAGGGAGTCAGAATGTGAACTGAACGACAGAGAAGAGGAAGATAGATTGATCAGTGTTTTTCAACCACTGTGTCGCGGTGAGATACAGTCTGGTGTGCTGTGGGAGATGATCTAATTTCACCTATTTGGGTTAAAAATATTTTTTGCAAACCTGTAGTTATAGTCTGCAAATTATGTGTTGTTGTTGTTGAGTGTCGGTGCTGTCTAGAGCTCGGCAGGGTAACCGTGTAATAGCTAATTGCTTTGTAGATGTCGGGAACAGCGGGAGGCAGTGTGCAGGTAAAAAAGTGTCTAATGCTTAAACCAAAAATAAACAAAAGGCGAGCGCTGCTAAGAAAAGGCATTGAAGCTTAGGGATGGCTATACAGAACGAAACTAAAACGGAATTGGCTGCAAATTAAACAAAAACGGAATGCTGGACGACAGCAAAGACTTACTGTGGAGCAGAGAAGGCGTCCACAAAGTACATCCGAACATGACATGACAATCAACAATGTCCCCACAAAGAAGGATTAAAAACAACTGAAATATTCTTGATTTTTAAAACAAAGTAGATGCGGGAAATATCGCTCAAAGGAAGACATGAAACTGCTGCAGTAAAATACCAAAACAAGAGAAAAAGCCAACAAAATAGGAGCGACAGACAACAACTAAAACACTACACACAGGAAAACAGCAATACACTCCAAATAAGTCACAGCGTGATGTGACAGGTCGTGACAGTACACCTACTTTGAGACAAGAGCTACAGTGATGCATGCTTGGTTATGGTTTAAAGGCCTACTGAAACCCACTACTACCGACCACGCAGTCTGATAGTTTATATATCAATGATGAAATCTTAACATTATAACACATGCCAATACGGCCGGGTTAACTTATAAAGTGACATTTTAAATTTGCCGCTAAACTTCCGGTTCGAAACGCCTCTGAGGATGACGTATGCGTGTGACGTAGCCCGGCGAACACGGGTATGCCTTCCACATTGAAGCCGATACGAAAAAGCTCTGTTTTCATTTCATAATTCCACAGTATTCTGGACATCTGTGTTCGTGAATCTGTTTCAATCATGTTCATTGCATTATGGAGAAGGAAGCCGAGCAAGCAAAGAAGAAAGTTGTCGGTGCGAAATGGACGTATTTTTCGAACGTAGTCAGCCACAACAGTACACAGCCGGCGCTTCTTTGTTTACATTCCCGAAAGATGCAGTCAAGATGGAAGAACTCGGATAACAGAGACTCTAACCAGGAGGACTTTTGATTTGGATACACAGACGCCTGTAGAGAACTGGGACAACACAGACTCTTACCAGGATTACTTTGATTTGGATGACAAAGACGCAGACGTGCTACTGTGAGTATGCAGCTTTGGCTTTTTTTTGCGTATGTACGTAACTTTTTTAAAATATATAAGCTTTATGAACCTTGGGTTAGGTGAACGGTCTTTTGGGCTGAGTGATTGTGTGTGTTGATCATGTGTTTGAATTGTATTGGCGTGTTCTATGGAGCTAGGAGCTAGCAGAGGAGCTAGGAGCTAGCATAACACGTACCGTACCGTACGTGCGCGTCACGTATGTAACTTTTTAAAAATATATAAGCTTTATGAACCTTGGGTTAGGTGAACGGTCTTTTGGGCTGAGTGATTGTGTGTGTTGATTGGGTGTTTGAATTGTATTGGCGTGTTCTACGGAGCTAGGAGCTAGCAGAGCAGCTAGGAGCTAGCATAACAAACACGCAGGTGTTATTATGCAGGATTAATTTGTGGCATATTAAATATAAGCCTGGTTGTGTTGTGGCTAATAGAGTATATATATGTCTTGTGTTTATTTACTGTTGTAGTCATTCCCAGCTGAATATCAGGTACCGTGAGTATGCAGCCTTGGCTGCTAAACATTCGATAACTTGACCGTATGTGCGCGTCACGTACGTAACTTTTTAAAAATATATAAGCTTTATGAACCTTGGGTTAGGTAAACGGTCTTTTGGGCTGAGTAATTGTGTGTGTTGATCAGGTGTTTGAATTGTATTGGCGTGTTCTATGGAGCTAGGAGCTAGCAGAGGAGCTAGGAGCTAGCATAACAAACACGCAGGTGTTTTTATGCAGGATTAATTTGTGGCATATTAAATATAAGCCTGGTTGTGTTGTGGCTAATAGAGTATATATATGTCTTGTGTTTATTTACTGTTGTAGTCATTCACAGCTGAATATCAGGTCACCCCCGGCTCTCACAGCATCTTCCCTATCTGAATAGCTTCAACTCCCCACTAGTCCTTCACTTGCACTTTACTCATCCACAAATCTTTCATCCTCGCTCAAATTAATGGGGAAATTGTCGCTTTCTCGGTCCGAATCTCTCTCACTTCATGCGGCCATCATTGTAAACAATAGGGAACTTTGCGTATATGTTCAACTGACTACGTCACGCTACTTCCGGTAGGTGCAAGCCTTTTTTTTATCAGATACCAAAAGTTGCAATCTTTATCGTCGTCGTTCTATACTAAATCCTTTCAGCAAAAATATGGCAATATCGCGAAATGATCAAGTATGACACATAGAATAGATCTGCTATCCCCGTTTAAATAAAAAAAATTCATTTCAGTAGGCCTTTAAAGGCCTACTGAAATGACATTTTTTTATTTAAACGGGAATAGCAGATCCATTCTATGTGTCATACTTGATCATTTCGCGATATTGCCATATTTTTGCTGAAAGGATTTAGTAGAGAAAATCGACGATAAAGTTCGCAACTTTTGCTCGCTGATTAAAAAAAGCCTTGCCTGTACCGGAAGTAGCGTGACGTCACAGGAGCTAGTATTCCTCACAATTCCCCATTGTTTACAATGGAGCGAGAGAGATTTGGACCGAGAAAGTGACGATTACCCCATTAATTTGAGCGAGGATGAAAGATTCGTAGATGAGGAACGTTACAGTGAAGGACTTCAGAGGCAGTGATGGACGTATCTTTTTTTGCTCTGACCGTAACTTAGGTACAAGCTGGCTCATTGGATTCCACACTCTCTCCTTTTTCTATTGTGGATCACAGATTTGTATTTTAAACCATCTCAGATACTATATCCTCTTGAAAATGAGAGTCGAGAACGCGAAATGGACATTCACAGTGACTGAACATGTAAATACACGATTAATAATATTCAGCTTTGCGAAGCTAAAAAAATAGAAGCTAACCTAGCTACGTAGCCAACGTGATAGCATCAGTCTCAAATGCAGATAGAAACTAAATAAAAAAAAAACCCTGACTGGATGGATAGACATAAGATCAATAATACTATTAAACCATGAACATGTAAATACACGATTAATAATATTCAGCTTGGCGAAGCTAAAAAAACAGAAGCTAACTTAGATGCGGCGGCGGGCGTTGTACGCTTTTGACGACACCTCGGCCGCCATCAGAGTCGGCAAGAAACATATATTTCCCTAAAGTTACGTACGTGACATGCACATATCGACGATACGATCAAATGTTTGGAAGCCAAAGCTATACTCACCAGTGCGTCTGCTATCCTGCTCAAAACACAACACAACCTCCTGGTGTTGGTGTTGCTGTAGTCCGCCGCTCCACCGATCGCACCTACAACTTTCGTATTTGCAGTCTCCATTGTCCATTAAACAAATTGCAAAATATTCACCAACACAGATGTCCAGAATACTGTGGAATTTTGTCGAAGAAAACAGAGGTATTTGAATTGGGTCCAAACACTTCCCTTGACCTCGTGACGTCACGCGCATACGTCATCATACCGCGACGTTTTCAAGCGGAAGTTTCCTGGGAAGTTTAAAATTACACTTTATAAGTTAACCCGGCCGTATTGGCATGTGTTGCAATGTTAAGATTTAATCATTAATATATAAACTATCAGACTGCGTGGTCGGTAGTAGTGGGTTTCAGTAGGCCTTTAAAGTCATATCCAACAATTGCGACTTTTTACTGTCAACTGAGTTTTGTTTTTTAATGATTTCTGCTGGTGGTGTGCCTCCGGATTTTTTCAACACAAAAAATGTGCCTTGGCTAGGCTGACGATATTCTGAAATCCCAAAAAGAGGACACATATATGCGTGCCAAGACGGGCAGCACGCGAAGGCCGGGACTAGGTGAACATTTGCCAATGATACTCGAACTTGCTTTATAAATAATATATTTTCTTAAATAAAGCATTTTTTCTCC
Organism: Entelurus aequoreus; assembly: GCF_033978785.1. NCBI lineage: Eukaryota > Metazoa > Chordata > Actinopteri > Syngnathiformes > Syngnathidae > Entelurus > Entelurus aequoreus. Next base: position 76,315,767 of record NC_084732.1, on the reverse strand, counting down.
TCTGTTGACAGCAGTGTTGGCGCTAGGAATTTTCAAAATGGGGTCCCAGGGACCCCATCAAGTCATAAAAATGGGGTCCCACAGAAAATTTTTGGGGTCCCACTTTTTTGTAAGCCTTCTGAAAAAGAATTATAAACTTATGCATTATCCTGTTATATCTCACATTCTATATTGTGTTTTGGAAAAAGGTTGTCATAAACGTTACCTAATTCATTAAAGAAGATAATACAAAAGAAAACAAATGTGTATACATATGTAAATGTATTCAGTTATAAACATTCATTCACTTTCTTCTTTCCTTCATGCATCTAAACTTTACCGCTGCTGGTATTTTTTTCTATGTTTTTATTTAATAAGTTGTAGGTGTATTTATTTCAGTATAAAAGTGTAAAAAGTGTTTTGCTTGGGTCATGAAATGATGATAATGGTGTGCCAGGGCATACATACATTTTATATTTAACGCTTAAATCTCTGGAGTCTACATCAACTTCACATCTATTCCTCATTTCAAAATGTTTTAGTTTTTTTTATGTTGTTTTTTTTGTTTGTTTGTTTTCCGCCCTTGATTGTCAAACAAAACTACGCTTTTTATGGCAAACACACAAAATATGCAAAATTTTCCACCAAAAATATTTTTCAAAGTGGAATATTTGATGTGAATTAATCGGAACCTTTGATAGGTCAATAATTTATAATAACATTGATTTTGATTCAATATTATGTTTTGAGCAATGACAGTTTGAAAGAAAAAAAAAAACAGCTTTGTTTTATTAGTCAACATTGCAACTTTTTCTAAATTACATTTCACCTGTAAGCTTTTTTTTTTCACTTTTGTTATGTTTTTGTTTATTTTAATAGTATTTTTAGAATGTGCCGTGGGCCTTTAAAACATTAGCTGTGGGCCACAAATGGTAAAAGAAAATTAAAAAAAACACAAAAAGTGCGTTAACGCCAACACTGGTTGGCAGTATAACAAAATAAGTCACACTTATATTCTGTAACATTCACAGTTTTGGAAAAAAAAGTGCAGAGGTAGAAATATTCAAAATAACCTCTTGTATATAAGTAAACATAAATAATGTCTCAAAACAAGTTAATTAAATTTAAACAAAAAACAGCAGACGGGCTCTCGCCCTGCACAGCTGTTATGTGCTTTGTAGTGTCGATATGGGCTTGTAGATCTTTGGCCCCTTTATTTGCCACAGATACATACGTTCCTGCTTTGCACACAGTGCATTCTGCTTCCCATGTGTCACTGCCAGGACGAAAACACAAATACTTTTCCCGCAAATCATCCGTGAAGTTGCATTTACGTTTCGGCATTTCTTGTTCTCATGTCTCTCTCCACTCACTAGCTCTCTCGCTCTGTGTCTCTGCCCCTCCCTCACGAATGTTGCTAGTGCGCACACCTTCGTTTTTTGTTTTTTAACCCCTTCTTAACTTAACCCTGGAAGTACATTGAAAATACACGCAACCCTAACTCAAAATGCCGGACATTTGAGGCATTTAAGAAACCCCGCCCGGACAGCCCGGACACCCCCGCAAAAGAGGACATGTCCGGGGAAAAGAGGACGTATGGTCAGCCTAGCCTTGGCTCAAAAAAGGTTGAAAAACACTGGGCTAGATAATTAGCAGGCTTGTGCAGAATTCCCAGTCTGGAATTTCAGCTGAATTAATTTGAAGAATTGGAACTTGAATGGAATGTGCTTCACCTCACAGGATGTTGAGTTGGGATTGCAGTTACAGGAAGTTGAATTACATTCATTGCAATCAGAGGAATTCTTTACAGTCACGTAACAGGAAGAATTTGTCACGTTAAACAAAAGTTTTGGACAAAAATATGGCCGCAACTATTGATTATTCTAGTAATTGAGTAAGTAAGCTATTGATTCACTTGTTTGAGTAATCGGATAAAACAAGCTTTATAGCCTCAATGCATATTGTAGTAGTTATACTGTAGTTGAAATCAACAACCACTTCTTGCCATAACCTTCATTCTTTTTTTCAAAAACACATTGTCAACATTGAAATTGCATCTTTAACATGTACGCATTCTTTATTATTTTTTCGCTCTTCGCCGCCCACACACCGCCGCTCCACAGCTAAGAAACTAGGGGCCTGATTTACTAAGACCCTAACTGCAAGCTGTAAAAAGTAATAAAAAGTAACTAAAGTAATGTCCGATCATTACCTTATAAAATTCGAAGTTCTGACTCATTGTCAACAAGCTACTAATAACCACTGCTTTAGCAGCCGCAACTTTAATGCTGTCACGACTATGACTCTTGCTGGCGTACTGCTTTTGGTAATGGCACCATGCCCAAAGGATGTCGATAACCTCACTAACAACTTTAATGTTGCCCTGTGCGACGCCATTGATAGTATAGCACCATTTAGCTAAAAAAAAGGCCCCTAAAAGGCGTACTCCCTGGTTTACAGAAGAAACTAGAGCTCTTAAACTATCATGTAGAAAGCTGGAACGTAAATAGCGTGCGACTAAACTTGAGGTCTTCCATCAAGCATGGAGTGATAGTTTAATAACTTATAAACGCACGCTTACCTTAGTTAAAGCTAATTACCACTCCAATCCCATCCGCCTCAATAAAAACAATCCTAAATATTTGTTCAGTACAGTAGCATCGCTAACCCAACAAGGGACTCCTCCCAGTAGCTTCACCCACTCGGCTGATGACTTTATGAATTTTTTTAATAAGAAAATCGAACTCATTAGAAAGGAGATTAAAGACAACATGCCCCACCAACAACTGGGTTCTATTAACACATATACGAATGTATATACGACGGGTATTGCCCTCCAAAATAATCTCTCTTTTTTTGAAGAATTAACATTAGAGGAACTCCTGCGATTTGTAAATGGTACAAAACAAACTACGTTTACTTGACCCACTTCCTGGGAAACTTATCAAGGAGCTGTTTGTAATATTAGGACCATCAGTGCTAAATATTATAAACTTATCACTTTCCTCTGGCACTGTTCCCCTAGTATTCAAAAAAGCGGTAATTCATCCTTTGCTCAAAAGACCTAAACTCAATCCTGACCTCATTGTAAACTACTGGCCGGTGTCCCACCTTCCCCATCCATCCATCCATGTTATTCCACTTAACCGAGGTCGGGTCGCGGGGGCAGCAGCCTAAGCAGAGAAGCCCAGACTTCCCTCTCCCCAGCAACTTTGTCCAGCTCTTCCCGAGGGATCCTGAGGCGTTCCCAGGCCAGCCGGGAGACATAATCTTCCCAACGTGTCCTGGGTCTTCCCTGTGGCCTCCTGCTGGTCGGACGTGCCCTAAACACCTCTCTAGGGAGGTGTTCGGGTGGCATCCTGAGCAGATGCCCGAACCACCTCATCTGGCTCCTCTCGATGTGGAGGAGAAGAGGCTTTACTCTGAGTTCCTCCCGGATGACAGAACTTTTCACCCTATCTCTAAGGGAGAGCCCCGCCACCCGGCGGAAGAAACTCATTTCGGCCGCTCGTACCCGTGATCACCCGTAGGTGAGGATGGGAACGTAGATCGACCGGTAAATTGAGAGCTTTGCCTTCCGGCTCAGCTCCTTCTTCACCACAACGGATCGATACAGCGTCCGCATCACAGAAGACGCCTCACTCGTGAACAAGACTCCTAGGTACTTGAACTCCTCCACTTGGGGCAAGATATCCTCCCCAACTTGGAGATGGCACTCCACCCTTTCCTGGGCGAGAACCATGGACTCTGACTTGAAGGTGCTGATTCTCATCCCAGTCGCTTCACACTCGGCTGCGAACCGATCGAGTGAGAGCTGAAGATCCTGGTAAGTTGAAGCCATCAGGACCACATCATCTGCAAAAAGCAGAGACCTAATCCTGGAGCCATCAAACCGGATCCCTTCAACACCCTGACTGCGTCTCGAAATTCTGTCCATAAAAGTTATGAACACAATCGGTGACAAAGGGCAGCCTTGTCAGAGTCCAACCATCACTGGAAACGGGTTTGACTTACTGCCGGCACTGCCAATGAACACTTAGCGTCTAACAATCACTGTGAACCCTTTCAGTCCGGTTTCAGGGCAAATCACTCTACGGAGACAGCCCTCGCTAAAATGATTAATGATCTACTGCTACTGTAACTATGGATGCTGATGCGTAATCCATGTTGCTGCTACTTGATCAGCTTAGCTACCTCGGGGGTCGGCCGACCTCGTCTCATAAGACTTAATTTCTGTTTAATTTATCATTCCTGAAAATGGCCTTGTAAATATATGTCTGCAACCTAATCAACGTTTTGATCTCCTTTGTGGGTTAAAAAAGTAAGTACCGCTGATTTCTCCGCTGGCTGGGTACGGCTCCGGTGCAGCACTTTCTGCTCCCGCAACTTGTGATTGGATACTTACTTCGGAATGACAAGTGAGTATCTAATCATAGTCACGTTCAACGTGGGGCTACAGTCAACAAGTCCTAATCTGATTGGCTATCACAACTGTCTATCAACCGAATGGCCTTCGTTCATGTACACTACAGAGACCGCCCCTATGTTGATTCAGAAGGCCTTGGCAGAATTCATGCAGCGCTGCCGACAAGCTAGCATAGGTCTGATTGGATAAATCCTCTAACGTAAAAACAGCAACACTGAAGCCTAATATGACATGAAGGGAATATGATGAACACCTTTATGTATTTAGGGACAGTGAATTTTTATTAAATTAACTTGTATTCATTCATGATCATGAATCATGTTAGGCCAGCAGAGAAGGCCTTGCTGGCGCTGACGGCCCACCACTGATATCTAACTTGGATATAAGTCTAGATCAGACACTAGATCTGACCAATCTAAGTTAGACAAACCAAACAGTCCAGTTGCGATCGATTGAATGCCCTGAGAGGACAATGACCTGGATGAATGAGAATATTCATAGACACAATTTGAGAAGCACTACATTAAAAGAAAGTCAATGATTGGAAACATGTCTCCATACTTGCAAAAAGTGGAGATCCAATCGCTGTCATGAATATAACAGAAAGACAGCAGATAAAGTCGTCTAAAAGCAGAAACCTGAGATCATCTACTCTAGTGACTCACCGCAGGCACACTACTTCACTGCATGATAAAAACAAAACAATGATCCTAATCCTTAAAAATATTTGAACATGATTGATTCAAGCTCAAGTTGCTGCCTTGATCTTTGAGGCATTATAATGCTGGCGTGAAGTGGAATGTAATATTTTATTTCGAGTCAGTCTTACAAATACGTGTGACGGTGCCGTCCTAACCTGCCGGGTGTCCACGCATATTGGCTGGTGTCCTGTGAATACTTTCATCACAACCTTGCTCCGAGGGTGCCACGGCCCAGAATACCGTCCCCCGACTCCAAGCCCATTTGCAGTCAAAGTCGACGTTTTCCAAGGGTATTTCATTTAACTGCACCGTGCATCATTTCTACCGGTTTGGGGTATGACTTTAAGTCAGTGGAAGTGTTGCAGTCCATTTCAAGAAGGTGGAAGACAACTCTGGTAGACAATCCACATGTGGTATTTCAATGCCTCAGGACAGATCAGTCAATACTTGTGAACTTCCACAACTTCACTTAAAGGCCTACTGAAACCCACTACTACCGACCACGCAGTCTGATAGTTTATCTATCAATGATGAAATCTTAACATTGCAACACATGCCAATAAGGCCGGGTTAACTTATAAAGTGCAATTTTAAATTTCCCGCTAAACTTCCGGTTGAAAACGTCTATGTATGATGACGTATGCGTGTGACGTCAATCGTTGAAATGGAAGTATTCGGACCACATTGAATCCAATACAAAAAAGCTCTGTTTTCATCTCAAAATTCCACAGTATTCTGGACATCTGTGTTGGTGAATCTTTTGCAATTTGTTTAATGAACAATGAAGACTGCAAAGAAGAAAGTTGTAGGTGGGATCGGTGTATTAGTGGCAGACTACAGCAACACAACCAGGAGGACTTTGAGATGGATAGCAGACGCGCTAGCCACCGACCTCACCTTGACTTCCTCCGTCTCCGGGCCGCCAACCGCATCTATGATCGGGTGAAGTCTTTCGTCGCTCCGTCGATCGCTGGAACGCAGGTGAGCACGGGTGTTGATGAGCAGATGAGGGCTGGCTGGCGTAGGTGGATAGCTAATGTTTTTGGCATAGCTCTGTGAGGTCCCGTTGCTAAGTTAGCTTCAATGGCATCGTTAGCAACAGCATTGTTAAGCTTTGCCAGCCTGGAAAGCATTAACCGTGTATTTACATGTCCATGGTTTAATAGTATTGTTGATTTTCTGTCTATCCTTCCAGTCAGGGGTTTGTTTATTTTGTTTCTATCTGCATTTAAGCCCGATGCTATTGCATTAGCTCCGTAGCTAAAGAGCTTCACTGATGTATTGTCGTGGAGATAAAAGTCACTGTGAATGTCCATTTCGCGTTCTCGACTCTCATTTTCAAGAGGATATAGTATCCGAGGTGGTTTAAAATACAAATCCGTGATCCACAATAGAAAAAGGAGAGAGTGTGAAATCCAATGAACCCTTGTACCTAAGTTACGGTCAGAGCAAAAAAAGATACGTCCTGCACTGCACGCTAGTCCTTCACTCTCATGTTCCTCATCCACGAATCTTTCATCCTCGCTCAAATTAATGGGGTAATCGTCGCTTTCTTGGTCCGAAGCTCTCTCGCTACATTGAAAACAATGGGAAAATGTGAACAGCCCTTCCTCCTGTGACGTCACGCTACTTCCGGTAGGGGGTTAAGGCTTTTTTTTTTATCAGAGACCAAAAGTTGTGAACTTTATCGTCGTTGTTCTATACTAAATCCTTTCAGCAAAAATATGGCAATATCGCGAAATGATCAAATATGACACATAGAATGGATCTGCTATCCCCGTTTAAATACAAATATTTCGTATCAGTAGGCCTTTAACTCAACCATAAACCTTTTTTTTAAAAAAAAGCAGGATTTGAAGTCAGCACAGCTCTTCGGATAATGAACGGCTAACCAGAGTCAAAAATACAAGCCCCGACTTCTAATTCTCTCCTAGAGCTCGGTAATAACGCACATGAATGTCTAGCATGGGCTGTATTCGCCTTTAAGCAACTTATCTCAGTCATTAGCTGGGCCCAATTAATTACAATGCTTGCACTTTTCCATCCTCTGCTTCTAATCAAGCCCTAGTTGAAGACAATCAATGCTGTAAGTGTGAGAAGTGAGCGCGGTTGACGCTGCAGGGCATGCTGCTTAATGTCACTAATCAGTAATGTAGTTTATTATGTGACTAAAAAGTCTGATAAGTTAGATTTACAACAGTACACTATACATCAGGGATATTCAACTAAATTGTTTGGAGGTCCCCATTTCCATAAAAGCTAAGGACCCTGAATTTGTAAATACCGGTGAACCATCGTCCTCTACAGTGGACATTTGATTTTGGTCTATTTACTATGTCAGAGTTACAGGAGCGCTCTGCTGTTTTTAAGGACCGTCCGCCGAAAAAAACAGTCAAATATCATCACTATGACAGCATTTTAAGAATCTGCTGAAAAAATGTGAGTCTCTCACAAGTTTGTTTAACTGAACTCGCGGGCCGCCAGTTGAATAGACCGAAGGACGAAACAAAGAGGACCTAAATATAACCTTGAGGTACACAACTAGTTTAACTAAAGAAGTTGAACAAATGACCACTGACTGCATCTGAAGTAAACGAGCTACAACACCTTAGTTACATACAGTACAGGCCATAAGTTTCGACACACCTTCTCCTCATTCAATGCGTTTTCTTTATTTTCATGACTATTTACATTGTAGATTGTCACTGAAGGCATCAAAACTTTGAATGAACACATGTGGAGTTATGTACTTCACAAAAAAAGGTGAAATAACTGAAAACGTGTGTTATATTCTAGTTTCTTCAAAATAGCCACCCTTTGCTCTGATTACTGTTTTGCACATTCTTGGCATTCTCTCGATGAGCTTCAAGAGGTAGTCACCTGAAAGGGTTTTCACTTCACAGGTGTCATAGTTTTGATGCCTTCAGTGACAATCTACAATGTAAATAGTCATGAAAACAAAGAAAACCCATTGAAATGAGAAGGTGTGTCCAAACTGTTGGTCTGTACTGTATGTGTGTATACGTATGTACTGATATATATGTATATTACGAAAAACAAAAAAAGACAGAAGACTTAAAGGGGTGCCTTGAGGAACGCCTCAGTTACTGTATGTCAATCGAGAGTTTAGCACCAGTGTTCAATGTTGGCCGGCAAGGTTGAAATGTCAATACAAGGATCTGCCAATGTGTTTACAGTTGTCTCAGTTCTTCTCAGTGACGTGTGGTGAGGTTCATGGCTGGTGAGGCACTGACTTCATCACAGTCAGATTTACAAACATATGAACCCTAAAGAGTATCTTATTCACCATTTGATTGGCAGCAGGTTATGTTTAAAAGCTCATACCAGCATTCTTCCCTGCTTGGCACTCAGCATCAAGGGTTGGAATTGGGGGTTAAATCCACAAAAATTATTCCCGGGCGCGGCGCCGCTGCTGTCCACTGCTCCCCTTACCTCCCAGGGGGTGATCAAGGGATGGGTCAAATGCAGAGGACAAATTTCATTACACCTAGTGTGTGTGACAATCATTGGTACTTTAACTTAACTTTAACTTTACACATACAAACTGTAGCACACAAAAAAGCAAATTTAATTAAAACAACGTTATTATGGTCTTACCTTTACTTATAAATGATGTCCATGCGCCGCTCCTTCTGAACAAAAGGATCGATAACTTGTTTATAGAAGTCTTCCTTATCTTTCTTCAGTTTTAAAAGTCTCTCTGTCTCGATGGAGATCTTCCTTTAATTATTACCTCCTGCTTTGATTGAAAGTCCAGTTTAGAAAACTGTTTTATTTTAAATATGTAATCCTCCATGGTAAAAGTCCAGGCGAGAGGAAAAAATAAACGATCGCTAACTGTTGCTGCTTGTTGTCACTTATTCTGCAGCCGAGTAGTCGCAAAAAGGATCCCTGGGATCACTAGCGCCCTCTACCACCATGAGGCGGGATTACTGCGAGCCTCAGCCAGTGTGTCTTCGCAGCCGTTTTATGATTGCTCAGCACAAGAAATACGTTACACACATACAGTTGTTGACAAAATACACTGTACATTATATACCTCAGCTAACTAAACTATGGAAATGCATAATATAATTCATATAGCAATACGGTCTCACTGCACAGCAGGCCAGCAGTTAGCCGAGTCATTGCGCAATCCATTGTGAGGCTCAACTGGCTGGTGACTCACCGCAAGTCTCTTCTCAGTATTTGAACGGCAAATGTGAAAATTCAGCGATTTTGAATAAAAATAATCTAAAACTGGTGAAGTTAAATGGAAAATAACTTTATAGTATAATCACTGGATACATACAGTATAACAATTTCTTTTTACATTTTTGTTCTTTCCATGTTGGCACGTGAGGCCCCGCCTCACCTGCCTCCCCTGACTGCACGTCACTGGTTCCTCTACACAACAGGACCACGCTAGTCTTTTTAGGAATTGTGTTAAGTGTCTGGTTTTTGTGTCCCCTGCTGCCGATGTCTCTCCCCTTTTGTTGTTCTTTTTTTCTAGTTGCCATAGTTTCCAAGGGAAGGCGGGTGTTACTGAGCACAGCTGATTGCAATGTATGTATGCATTTGTTTATTTGCAGGACAATGTGCAGTTACATTAAAAAGATGGCTACACGGGTACTTTCCCTATTTTTCCGCCACGTTGTTCCACGCCAATTCTGCTCCACGCCAACTCTGCTCCACGCCAACTCTGCTCCATGTTTGTTTACCTAGTACTTTTTGCTGTATAGACTTTTGTAAATTAGTATTTTTGCTGAGTCTTCCTGCGATCAGTGACTTTGTTTTTTTGTTTCCTTAACCTCGATAGCACTGTTTTCTATTATTTTGTTTTATCCAGGATCACCATCTTTTGTTATCACTCGCTTTTTGTGTTACTGAAAGCTTTTTTTTTTTTTTTTTTTGTCATATCAACCTCTCTGATGTTTTTCTTGGGATCCCTCTGGGAGAAAAAGAGTAGCACATTTTCTGTAAAAATGTTTGCCTTCCAAGTTTTTAACTGAACTCAGGGGCCTATATGGTGTCATTCCTGTGCCCCCGACCACCAGTTAAATGGTTGGTGGCGCGGCCGTGCCAGCAACTTTAGGGTTCCAGGTTTGATCACCGCTTTAAGCCTTCTTAGCCACTGCCGTTTTGTCTACCTGCTCCCAGTGCCACCCACACTGGTTCAAATGTAGCTTAAAGATGTAGATAATGGGTTTCACTGTGTAAAGCACCTTGAGTCTCTCGACAAAAGCACTATATAAAAATAATTAACTTCACTTCACATACAGTTGTGGTCAACTTTCCTCCAGGAGGTCTTATCTTTGTCCATGTGATGTCAGATGAAACAAAAATGTAGCTGTTTGGCCACACTACCCATCAATATGTTTGGAGGAGAAAAGGTGAGGCCTTTAATCTCAGGAACACAATTCCTACCGTCAAGCATGGTGGTGGTAGTATTATGCTCTGGGCCTGTTTTGCTGCCAATGGAACTGCTGCTTTACAGAGAGTAAATGGGACAATGAAAAAGGAGGATTACCTCCAAATTCTTCAGGACAACTTAAAATCATCAGCCCGGAGGTTGGGTCTTGGGCGCCGATGGGTGTTCCAACAGGACAATGACCCCAAACACACGTCAAAAGTAGTAAAGGAATGGCTAGATCAGGCTAGATTAGTTAGTTAGATTGTTAGGCGAGAAGAGTGGTCAAAAATTCAACCAGAAGCTTGTAGATGGCTACCAAAAGCGCCTTATTGCAGTGAAACTTGCCAAGGTACATGTAACCAAATATTAACATTGCTGTATGTATACTTTTGACCCAGCAGATTTGGTCACATTTTCAGTAGACCCATAATAAATTCATAACAGAACCAAACTTCATGAATGTTTTTTGTGACCAACAAGTATGTGCTCCGATCACTCTATCACAAAAAAATAAGAGTTGTAGAAATAATTGGAAACTCAAGACAGCCATGACATTATGTTCTTTACAAGTGTATGTAAACTTTTGACCACAACTGTATATGATGATGGCGGATATGCCTATATAGGAACAAGGAGCAATTGCAGTGGTTCCCAAACTTTTCACAGTCATGTACCTCTTCAGATATTTGACCTAAAGCCATGTATCCTTTACTACTGCACACATAAAAAACATGAATCGTTTTCTGTGAGCATACAATAACACATCTTAATTAATTGCAGGACAGTTGCTAGGACTTCTGGGCCCCCTGAAAGAATATTGGTGTGGGCCCCTCTACCTCTTGTATTGCCTGTGTGGCCGTGTTAGAATTGTCATTACATTTCACCCCCTATACGACCCATGTTTGATATATGTAAATAATTATTAAATAATTCTATAATAGACTTAATGGGGAAAAGGAAATCTTTACAGACAAGTGTACATGCTGTGCTGTGCGATATTATGATATAAATCGTAGTATAATAGAACGTTTGGGCTAATGCAGGGTTCGGCAACCCAAAATGTTGAAAGAATCCATATTGTGTCAGAACGAGGTAAAAACATGATTTAATCTTTACTCAAAAGGTGAAAACAAAAAGGCGCACAAGACGAAGGCACAACTTAGCGCAGGATACAAAGCCTAACACTTAGGCAGAACTATGGACCTGAAACAAAAAAAAACTTGCTAACTGTGGCATGGATAAACAAAACTTACTTGGCATAGCATGAAGCGAACAATCGCATGAAAACAAGCATGAATCGGTGGCATGAAACGAGCATGAAACAATCAATACAGAGCATGGAAAGAACATCAACAGAGCAATGTCGCCAGGACAACTAACTGGCAAAACAGGCTTAAATAATAGTCTCTGATTAGAGCAGGTGCGTGATCCGAACACATGAGGAAGGTGAAACTAATGAGTCGTCATGGAAACTAAAACAAACAAGGGTACACAAAAACAGGAACTATGGAGTCCAAAACTAACAGAACACAACTAAACAAAACATGATCTGGACCACGGATCATGACATATTGGACCAAAAATACCAAAAATAAATCTGTCTGAAGCCGCAAAAAAATGAAAAGCCACAGATAAGTGTTATGACGTAAGTGTGTATATTAGCTATAATAGCCTACTATCAAAATGACTTTAAAAGTCTTATGTAAGTGTTATAATGAAAGCAACACATGATGCAAGTGTCTATATTAGCTATAATAGCCTACTATCAAAATGACTATGTGTCGCAGACAGAAGCAAATCTTTGTTGACAGAAATGTTGAAATGTAACATTTATTCTACACATTTTTACAACATTAGAAACCATTAGTAAATCAGAGGCTACTTTGTGGCTTTGAATGGCCAAAGGTATAGATGTGTGTGTCCAAGTTAAAGGAAACAGCAGGCTGTCTTCTTGTAATAGATTTATTACAATATTTGGCAAGCTAGGTGATGTTTGCTGTGGCCTGGAACAACATGGCACACAAACAAACAACTATCTAAAATGCAGCCACACAGATAATGTGTCATGAGACATGCAACACTAAATTATATACAAAGAGGGTAAAAGTAAAGGATATTAAATGAACTGAAATATACCTACAAATGAGGCATAATGATGCAATATGTACATACAGCTAGCCTAAATAGCATGTTAGCATTGATCAGCTTGCGGTCATGCACTGACCAAATATGCCTGATTAGCACTCCAACAAGTCAATAACATCAACAAAGCACACCTTTGTGCATTCACGCACAGCATAAAACTTTTGGTGGACAAAATGAGACAAAGAAGGAGTGAAAGATTTGACATGTAAACAAACTGTTGCGTCACAGTCCACACTACGGTGAGTTCAAGAACCACCAATATTAGTAGGATAAAACGATGTTCACCAAATACTCTCATCAGTGAAGCATACACACAAACATACTAAAACAAAAAATAATTTGCAATAAAAACAATAAATAACTTGCTGTAACTGCAGCTGTTGCTGCCTTGTGGCAGTATTTTACATCACTTGACGGGGATTTATTACAAAAAAGAAAAGGCCAATTGTCAGGCAGCGTGATGGATACCATTAACCAGGGCAGCATGGAATGTCCACAATAACAAAAGCCTTTATTTAGGTAGAACTGTCAATCACGGCATGATCGTAACAATCCACATTGCACTAAGCTAATATCAAAACACATGCTTTCAGCTCCAACCTTCCAAACATATATTTGCTAAGTTATCCAGGTGCAGTGTGTAAATTTCACTGGCTCCTCTGTGAAACATAAGGAACTGCAGTACTGCCAGATACTAGCAGTCAGTGCATGCAGTCCTGAAAGTAATTACAGGCTCACAGATCAGAAACTGCACTAATTAGTCACAGCAGCACGTAAGAAGACCAGCTCTCATTCGGCACACAATATAAATGACATCTTCAACATTTAATGCGTGCAAAACATAATAATCAAACTGTCTTATTTGTTTATATGAACACACAACAATGAGCGTTGGGTGCTGAATGAAAAATTCAATCACACATTTTTAAATGTTTAGTAAATTTTTCCTTACATTTAGCTTATTTTACAGTAGAACCTCGATTTACACGAACGTTGGATTTACGAACTTTAACATCGAGCCTTTGTGAGCGAACCTTGTCTCTGTGTACGAATGCCTCAATCGTTCATTCATTCATTCATTCTGTGTCGTACCAATGCAAGTTTTTATTTGTGATGAGACCGGACTTTTCTCGGTTAAAAATGCCAAAGCTTAGGTCTGGGCCAATAATACATTTTGCTTGACGATATATTGACCTACTAATTATTGCCGATAAACGATATTATTTTGAATATTTTTATGACATCAAATTAACCATTGGTGCAAAGATAATACATAACAAGATGAGGCAATTCCTGAAGGAATTGCGTGTGAATGCTCCAATGCTGAAGTTGAACTGAAATCCTGGATTTTTTTTTTTAGAATTGTTGAAGTAGAGCACACAATTCCTGAACAGGCTGAATATTTTGAAGTTGGAACGGTTTGAATCAGATGAAAAATGTGGAAGTTGTGGAACTTTGAAGAAGGTCCCATTGATTTCAATGGGAATTTCAGAAAAAATTGGGAATTTCGGGAAAGTTCTTTTGAAAATGGTAAAAAAAACTTGAATGGTCTGAATGACTTGAAATGTTTGGTGTTGACATTTTTCAAATTGGTGGAGAAATGTTAAGTAGTAACATGTTGAAATGAGAAATGGTATTACGGAATTCCTGGAATTTCAGGAAAACCAGGAATTTTTACAATTAAAAAAACAACTTAGTTTTTTGTCCTGATTAAGAAGAATATTTTCACGGTGGAACGGTTGAAATGCGTTGAAAAATGTGAAAGTAGTAGTCACCAGAAAAAAGGATGGAAATAGGGCTTTGGAAAACAAGGAATTTTGGAAAATGCTGGAATTTTTTTGAACTTGGAAAAAAGGGAAGTTTGAATTTCTCAAATGGTTGAATATGTTGAAGGTTGAATGGTTTGAATCAGATGAAACATGTGGAAGTTGTGGAACTTTGAAGAAGGTCCCATTGATTTCAATGGGAATTTCAGAAAAAATTGGGAATTTCGGGAAAAGTGGGAATTTTTTTTGAAAATGGTAAAAAAACTTGAATGGTCTGAATGAGTTGAAATGTTTGGTGTTGACATTTTTCAAATTGGTGGAGAAATGTTAAGTAGTAACATGTTGAAATGAGAAATGGTATTACGGAATTCCTGGAATTTCAGGAAAACCAGGAATTTTTACAATTAAAAAACAATTAAGTTTTTTGTCCTGATTAAGAGAAGTATTTTCACGGTGAAACGGTTGGAATGTGTTGCAAAATGTGGAAGGAGTAGTCGCCAGAAAAAAGGGTGGAAATAGGGCTTTGGAAAACCAGAAATTTTGGAAAATCCTGGAATTTTTTTGAACTTGGAAAAAAAAGAAGTTTGAATTTCCAGGATGTTGGAATATGTTGAAGGTGAATGGTATGAATAGGCTGAAACATGTGGAAATGGCGGAAGTTTGAAAAATGGCCAATTCATTTTAAATGGCAAAAATGTCCCGGAAAACCTGGAATGCTGGGAAATTTGGTAATTTTTGGAATTCGTCAAGTGAAAGCCCGCGATTCCCGAATAGGCTGAACAGTTTGAAGTTGGAACGGTTTGAATCGGGTGAAAAATGTGGAAGGTAAAGCGCGCCAAAATCTGGAGAAGAAGAAGTTGAAGAAGTTTAATAAATATATTAATTTTGGTGTAGAAAACCATATGTGTGAATGCTTTGGAGCATTCACACAATAATAATGCATGTATATCCTTTCAAATGCCAAAACATTTTTATTTCCCGTTTATTTTGAAATTGTAATAAAACCTGTTTGAATTTCAAAATTGAATAAAACAGACAAATAATAACAATTAAATGTAGTTTATCTGTAAACAAAATGCTGCACTTGAATAACAATTACAACCAAAAGCAATAAAATATCTTGAGGTGATTGGATCTTCTTATTCATATACTTTTCAAATGTTCTTGTACTCAGACAATATTTTCAGTAGATGGGATTTTTACCTGACATGTTTCGACGGTCATCTGCAGTCTTCTTCAGAAGGGTCACCTGACCACAGTGGTCAGAAAATTACAATAATTTTTTTTTTTCATACTTCCTCCAAACAGGCCGTTCGGAATTTGCACAATTTGTGACATTTTTCCCAGGTGTGACGTCAGCGGATTAACCATACTCGGTAGAGATTTACCCAAAGTGCTTTGCGGGGGTCTGCCATTGTAGTCTGACCTTGTAGTCAATAAGCTCCTTATTTTTCGCTATCCTCTTGTTGTGGGGCACACTGGCTCGTACATGCACATGCATCCTCCGCTGTTGTCATTTGTAATCCAAATTAGCGCATAGTTCGAATTTATATATTTGTCAGTAAACTTGCAATGGAAAAAAAATAAAAATACAACAAAGATGGTGGGAAGAAAACATTTGACTGTCCCTGCAATATTACAATGTGAAAAATATAACATATTATTAACGGTACCCTATTATGCAAAACCAAGTTTTATTACCTATTGGTACCTGCTGTTATGTATTTGGGATCTGCATTAGTCCCGAAAATGTGAAATTAAACCATGGAGGTATGGCGAAGATGTTTATAAAACAATCTTGCCTTCCTTTATACTTCCTCCAAGATTTACCCAAAGTGCTTTGCTTGAGCCTGGCATTGTACTCTGACCTTTTTACCATCCTCTTGTTATGGGGCAGACCGGCTCGTACATGCACATGCATCCTCTGCTGTTGCCATTTTTTGTCCAAATTAGCGCATAGTTCGAACTTATATATTTGTCAGTAAACTTGCTATGGAAAAAACAAACTACAACAAAGATGGTGGGAAGAAAACACCACATAAGTAAGACACAATTGGTGCATCCTGAAGAGACCAGCAGCATGAAAACGGTCTGTAAAACATAATCTATGCACAATTTTGACCAATAACTATCATTACACGTTATGTAGACCACAATGAAGGGTTTTAAATGTAAAAAACAAAAAAATCATAATCTGACCCCTTTATTATTTAAAACATCAAAGATTTACCAAGACTATACATTAAACAGTGATTGAACGCAGACAGTCAATTCCAGTTTAATGCAATCCAAAACAACAGGGGTGATGTAGAAATCGGAGAATACAGTCGTGGTCAAAAGTTTACATACACTTGTAAAGAACATAATGTCATGGTTGTCTTGAGTTTCCGATAATTTCTACAACTCTTATTTTTTTGTGATAAAGTGATTGGAGCACATAATTGTTGGTCACAAAAAACATTCATGAAGTTTGATTATTTAATGAATTTATTATGGGTCTACTGAACATGTGACCAAATCTGCTGGGTCAAAAGTATACATACAGCAATGCTAATATTTGGTTACATGTTCCTTGGCAAGTTTCACTGCAATAAGGCACTTTTAGTAGCCATCCACAAGCTTCTGGTTGAGTTTTTGACCACTCCTCTTGACAAAATTGGTGCAGTTCAGCTAAATGTGTTGGTTTTCTGACATGGACTTGTTTCTTCAGCATTGTCCACATGTTTAAGTCAGGCCAAACAGCTCAATTTTTTGTTTCATCTGACCACAGAACTTTCCTCCAGAAGGTCTTATCTTTGTCCATGTGATGTCAGATGAAACAAAAATTGAGCTGTTTGGCCACAATGCCCAGTAATATGTTAGGAGGAGAAAAGGTGAGGCCTTTAATCCATGGAACACCATGCCCACCGTCAAGCATGGTGGTGGTAATATTATGCTCTGGGCCTGTTTTGCTAACAATGGAACCGGTGCTTTACAGAGAGTAAATGGGACAATGAAAAAGGGGGATTACCTCTAAATTCTTCAGGACAATCTAAAATCATCATTGGGTCTTGGGCGCAGTTGGGTGTTCCAACAGGACAATGACCCCAAACACATGTCAAAAGTGGTAAAAAAAAAATGGCTAAATCAAGCTGGAATTAAGGTTTTAGAATGGCCTTCCCAAAGTCCTGACTTAAACGTGTGGACAATGTTGAAGAAACAAGTCCATGTCAGAAAACCAACACATTTAGCTGAACTGCACCAATTTTGTCAAGAGGAGTGGTCAAAAACTCAACCAGAAGATTGTGGATGGCTCCCAAAAGCACCTTATTGAAGTGAAACTTGCCAAGGGAACCAAATATTAACATTGCTGTATGTATACTTTTGACCCATCAGATTTGGTCACATTTTCAGTAGACCCATAATAAATTCATAAAAGAACCAAACTTCATGAATGTTTTTTTTGTGACCAACAAGTATGTGCTCCAATCACTCTATCACAAAAAATAAGAGTTGTAGAAATGATTGGAAACTCAAGACAGCCATGACATTATGTTCTTTACAAGTGTATGTAAACTTTTGTAAATCTATAAATCAAAGTTAGGATTAGCTCCCTTTTAATATAGTCTCACTGAGCCAGACAATCCTTGAACGATCTTGTGATATCGCAGATGTTCACCCGGGGCTAATATATGACAGCACGCCAATGGAAGAGCTTTCTTTATCACTTGCCTTGAAACCTTGTTGGGTTTCAAGTGGCGCCTTTCACCCCTCAACTGCTTAATTAAATCCGTGCATCAGGAACAGACAAACAAAATAGCAGCGAGCGATCTGACAAGCCGGTTTTCCCACAATCTGTTAGTTTATCACTTTCCCCACACACTTTTCCCCAAAGGTGGCAGGAAAGAAATACACTAATCTGTGAACGTACAAGCGGAATCTTCCTGATGGCACTTCAGCACACTGAATATTTAAAAAGGGAGGATACTGGGCATGACACACCAGATGGTTTGCTTCATGAAAGATTATTCCACAAATCCATCTGGGAATGACCCGATAAAAACTGCTTGAAAAAAGGATACCGTCTAAAAAAGAAAAAAAACTTGATGAAGATGACTACGTGCTCAGAGCGTTTGGCTCAATTAGGAGCAGGATCCTTCTAGGCTTTATTTAAACGCTGATTAATGACCTCCTGACGGCGCACAAAGCAGTAGGAAGAGGTATCGATATTCGTTACTGTAATACAGGAGGAACAAGATCGAAAAACAAAGTAGATGCTGGTGCCTCATTTCGGTGCTAAACAGTGACTATTCATTTATATAAATTATTAGTTATACAAAACCTGTTTCCATATGAGTTGGGAAATTGTGTTAGATGTAAATATAAACAGAATACAATGATTTGCAAATCATTTTCAACCCATATTCAGTTGAGTATGCTACAAAGACAACATATTTGATGTTCAAACTGATAAACATTTTTTTTTTGCAAATAATCATTAACTTTAGAATTTGATGCCAGCAACACGTGACAAAGAAGTTGGGAAAGGTGGCAATAAATACTGATAAAGTTGAGGAATGCTCATCAAACACTTATTTGGAACATCCCACAGGTGAACAGGCAAATTGGGAACAGGTGGGTGCCATGATTGGGTATGAAAGTAGATTCCATGAAATGCTCAGTCATTCACAAACAAGGATGGGGCGAGGGTCACCACTTTGTCAACAAATGGGTGAGTAAATTGTTGAACAGTTTAAGAAAAACCTTTCTCAATCAGGTATTGCAAGGAATTTAGGGATTTCACCATCTACGGTCCGTAATATCATCAAAAGGTTCAAAGAATCTGGAGAAATCCCTGCACGTAAGGAGCTAAACACGTGACCTTCGATCCCTCAGGCTGTACTGCATCAACAAGGGACATCAGTGTGTAACGGATATCACCACATGGGCTCAGGAACACTTCAGAAACCCACTGTCAGTAACTACAGTTGGTCGCTACATCTGTAAGTTCAAGTTAAAACTCTCCTATGCAAGGCGAAAACCATTTATCAACAACACCCAGAAACGCAGTCGGCTTCGCTGGGCCTGAGCTCATCTAAGATGGATTGATACAAAGTGGAAAAGTGTTCTGTGGTCTGACGAGTCCACATTTCAAATTGTTTTTGGAAACTGTGGACGTCGTGTCCTCCGGACCAAAGAGGAAAAGAACCATCCGGATTGTTATAGGCGCAAAGTTGAAAAGCCAGCATCTGTGATGGTATGGGGGTGTATTAGTGCCCAAGACATGGGTAACTTACACATCTGTGAAGGCGCCATTAATGCTTAAAGGTACATACAGGTTTTGGAGCAACATATGTTGCCATCCAAGCAACGTTACCATGGACACCCCTGCTTATTTCAGCAAGACAATGCCAAGCCACGTGTTACATCAACGTGGCTTCATAGTAAAAGAGTGCGGGTACTAGACTGGCCTGCCTGTAGTCCAGACCTGTCTCCCATTGAAAATGTGTGGCGCATTATGAAGCCTAAAATACCACAACGGAGACCCCCCCCGGACTGTTGAACAACTTAAGCTGTACATCAAGCAAGAATGGGAAAGAATTCCACCTGAGAAGCTTAAAAAATGTGTCTCCTCAGTTCCCAAACGTTTACTGAGTGTTGTTAAAAGGAAAGGCCATGTAACACAATGGTGAACATGCCCTTTCCCAACTACTTTGGCATGTGTTGCAGCCATGAAATTCTAAGTTAAATATTATTTTCAAAAAAAAATAAAGTTTATGAGTTTGAACATCAAATATCTTCATTGAATATGCGTTGAGAAGGATTTACAAATCATTGTATTCCGTTTATATTTACATCTAACACAATTTCCCAACTCATATGGAAACGGGGTTTGTAATAATTTTATCTCAAGTCATCATTAAATGGCCCTGATATGTCAAAAGGCATTAATAAATCATGTTCTTTTCGAATATCTTTACAATTGATAATGGTAGTTCAGCCGGGATATGCTCATTTCAAGATTAGATTTACAGCCCCGAAATCTTGTAATTGTTTTCATTTCGATGCCCCACCCTCTACCGTTTGACCAATTGGAAAGTCCATGAGTGTGTCACATCCAGGTTGCCAGTTACGCACCGTCATCTTCGTCAAGCTACTGCCACTGGTAAAGTTACTAAACATGTCAAACCTTAGTAAATATAAAAGGCGTCGTTACGATTCTCAACTTATTCATGACAAATCCAGGAACAAAACGAGGATTTGAATCGGGGATGCCTTTGAAAGATGGAGACGATTGAAGGCGGAGAGGACTGTTTCATCTGACGCCAAACTTGCTAATTTCCTCTTGATAGGTAAGTCAGGCATTTACGTTTTCTTATTACTTGTAATAAATAGAAATGAACATTTCGTATGTAAACTATATTGTCCAATACGGTCTATGATCTTGTCTAACAAAGCTTGTATGTTTGTGCAACAAATGCATAGTGTGGTGGTGCTCAGCTCCTAGTGTAATGCTTAGCATGCTAGCTCGATCAATGACACATCAACATATAGGCTAACGGGGTAAATATATGCCCGTTAGGCTGTATGTCGATGTGTCATCCAACCAACTGACAATATATTTCATATCTGTCCCGACTCCCGACGAAAATATTGCTGCGTAATTTTACAAATACATTTGGCTAATCGACATCAGTTAAATGTGGCATAATTACTTAGTAAACCATCTTGCAAGAAGCATAAACAAGAGAAACCTACAGCGTAGGACTCGTTGATTGCCATTTGAAGTTCCTTGGAGTAGGATTCGGATTCGGCTGTGAATCTGGCAACCTCAGTCATGGAGAGTGGGAGGGGACTACAGAATTTTTGACCGTGATTGCAGTACCATTTCTGGCCACATTACTACATATGGCACCTTTAACGTTAGTTTTTCCTTTACATGGCCGACGGTTGGCAACCAGCTAAAATGTTCATGGAAAAACACAGGAAAGTTTGGTTGTACTTCACCTCTTCTTCATTTGAGACATAAACAGGCCAAACTGTCAGTCATGGACGTGAAGACGCGACAGAAAAGCACTAAAAACATGCTGTATTGTTTCCCTCGGCAGCAACTTATAAAACAACTGAAATCATTGAAACACTTGACAGCAGCAATGTCAAAGATGCAGAAAACCCCAACTCGAAAAAGACATTTAATAATGTTCACTTAATTTTAGCGTTTATAATGATCAATTTGAGGTTTTTTATGTGGAAAAAAGTTGCAACATATTAAAACTCAACTTCAAAGTGTACCTTGCATTGTTTTGTAACCCAGCAAAATTCACAAATGTTTTTACCTCCAGTCATTGTAGCTTTGTTAAAAAGCAGGGGCATTGCCAAGAACTTTGGGCCCACTGACCCCCTTTTATAAGACATTAAAGGCCTCCTGAAATTTTTTTTTTTTAAATTTAAACGGGGATAGCAGATCCATTCTATGTGTCATACTTGATCATTTCGCGATATTGACATATTTTTGCTGGAAGGATTTAGTAGAGAACATCGACGATAAAGTTTGCAACTTTTGGTCTCTGATAAAAAAAAGCCTTGCCTGTACCAGAAGTAGCGTGACGTTGCAGGTTGAAGGGCTCCTCCCATTTCCCCTTTATTTACAATGCAGCGAGAGCGATTCGGACCGAGAAAGCGACGATTACCCCATTAATTTGAGCGAGGATGAAAGATTCGTGGATGAGGAACGTGAGAGTGAAGGACTAGAGTGCAGTGCAGGACATATCTTTTTTCGCTCTGACCGTAACTTAGGTAAAAGGGCTCATTGGATTCCACACTTTCTCCTTTTTCTATTGTGGATTACGGATTTGTATTTTAAACCACCTCGGATACTATATCCTCTTGAAAATGAGAGTCGAGAACGCGAAATGGACATTCACAGTGACTTTTATCTCCACGACAATACATCGGTGAAGCACTTTAGCTACGGAGCTAACGAGATAGTATCGTGCTTAAATGCAGATAGAAACAAAAGAAATAAGCCCCTGACTGGAAGGATAGACAGAAGATCAACAATACTACTATCAGGAGACACCGAACCAAACACTGGACCTGTAACCACACGGTTAATGCTGTGCCGCCTGTCGAAGCCTAGCAATGCTGTTGCTAACAACGCCATTGAAGCTAACTTAGCTACGGGACCTCGTCAGAGCTATGATAAAAACATTAGCGCTCCACCTACGCCAGCCCTCATCTGCTCATCAACACCCGTGCTCACCTGCGTTCCAGCGATCGACGGCGCGACGAAGGACTTCACCCGATCATCGATGCAGTCTGCGGCTAGCGTCGGATAGCGCGTCTGCTATCCAACTCAAAGTCCTCGTGGTTGTGTTGCTGCAGCCAGCCGCTAATACACCGATCCCACTTACAGCTTTCTTCTTTGCAGTCTCCATTGTTCATTAAACAAATTGCAAAAGATTCACCAACACAGATGTCCAGAATACTGTGGAATTTTGCGATGAAAACAGAGCTGTTTGTATTGTGATACAATGTGTCCCAATACTTCCGCTTCAACCATCGACGTCACGCGCAAACGTCATCATACATAGACGTTTTCAACCGGAAGTTTCCCGGGAAATTTAAAATTGCACTTTATAAGTTAACCCGGCCGTATTGGCATGTGTTGCAATGTTAAGATTTCATCATTGATATATAAACTATCAGACTGCGTGGTCGGTAGTAGTGGGTTTCAGTAGGCCTTTAAAACATGCACTCAGTAAACGGCACAATTGTGAAATTTCCCAAAGAGATTTTTTATATTTAAGCCTCCATATATCGTGTAAACTGGGTTCCCACAAGGACAGACCCCTTGAAATAGCTAAAATATTTGTCTCGTCTGACCACCAGATTTTTGTCCAGACGGCATTTGGCTTGACTATTATGAAAAGGTTCAGTTTTTTGTCGAGCCTGAAGGTATACATTTTTGGACAGACTCAACAACAGCTTTTTCCCCTTAGGCCGTGTCCTCCATAACACCATCCCTTGTCCCACACACACATACCTAACATAAGTATGCAACCAATTACTGGACATATAACATGCATCGACAGTTTGCACAATATGAACAATTATTTGAGTCTATCTTGCTGCTGCCTGCAACCAGACTTTGCTGAAGCCGAAGAAGATGGATGGATGGATTACAGTTTTTCCTTTTTAAGATGTGTATGTTTTTTTTTTCTTGCTTTTTAATCTAAGTTTGGGTTTTTTTTGTCTGTTTTTATATTCAGCTGCTGTAGACAGAGAGTCACACAACCGAAGTTTGTGTTTTGTACAATGAAAAATAAAGTATCCTATCTATTCTATTTCGTAGAAAGGGGATTATTTTCCTGGTTGACATCCTCTCAGTCCATGGTGTCTCCACAGAGTGGGGGTCAGCAACCCGGGGCATTTTTATAAAAGATTGAACATGGAAAAAGATGGGGGAATTTTTTGTTTTTTGTTTTAGCGTGTTTTTGTTTGAAAACAAACATGGCACAAACCTTCCCAATTGTTAGAAAGCCCAACGTTTAATATGTTTGTGTGTATGCTTCACTGATGAGACAATTTGGTGAACATCGTTTTGTCCTACTAATTTTGGCGGTTCTTGAACTCACCATGGTGTGGACTGTGACGCAACAGTTTGTTTACATGTAGAATCTTCCACTCCTTCTTTGTCTCATTTTGTCCACCAAATGTTGTATACTGTGCGTGAATGCACAAAGGTGCGCTTTGTTGTTATCGGGTATATTTGGTCAGTGCATGACTGCAAGCTAATCAATCCTAACATGCTATTTAGGCTAGCTGTATGTACATATTGCATCATTATGCCTCATTTGTAGGTATATTTGAGCTCATTTAATGTCCTTTACTTTTATCCTCATCATTTGGTTTTGCATGCCTCATGACACATTATCTGTATGTAATATTGGCTGCATTTAAGATAGTTGTTTGTGTGCCGTGTTGTTCCAGACCACAGCAAACATTACCTAGCTTGCCAAAGATTGTAATACATCTATTAAAAGAAGACAGCCTGACGTTTCCTTTAACTTGGACACACACTTCTATACCTTTGGCCATTAGAAGCCAGTAATTCCCATGAGTTGTCTCACCTTCTGAGTAGCCTCTGATTTACTAATGGTTTCTAATGTTGTAAAAATGTGTAGAATACATATTAAATTTCAACATTTCTGTCAACGAAGATTTGCTTCAGCCTGCGACACATTGTCATTTTGATAGTAGGCTATTATAGCTAATATAGACACTTGCATCATGTGTTGCCTTCATCATAACACTTATATACAGCTTTTCATTTATTGTGGCTCCAGAGAGATTTGTTTTTTGTATTTTTGGTCCAATATTACTCTTTCAACATTTTGGGTTGCCGACCCCTGACATAGAGGGACACTGGTCTTTCGCCACTACTAGATCCATTTTCATCTGAAAGTGACAGAATGGGTATTTTTCTAGACACATTTAAATCCAAACTCACATACAACTGTTTAAACAGGTGATTTTGGAATCTGCAGTTGTTTAGAAATGGAATGGTGCCATGTTTCGATACCTTTGTTACTCATGAGGTCATGTCAGGTTGCAGACTTGGCACCGGCTCACACACTTTGCAAAGAAACAAGCACTGAAGCAGCACTCAGAACGGACTGCTTTAGGCAATGTTGCAATTTTCCATGCCAACAAAGAAAATATACCTGATAGAAAACACTTAAAGGTAAAGTAAGGCTCCACTTTTTCATAGTGCGCTAGCTTGATGCTAATATACATTGGCTTTGCCATATACGTGCTACTGATTAGCATAGCGATTTTACATGGTAATAATGAAATCTACAACTAAGATGAGCGTTACAATGAAACAGTTGATGTGTAATAAGTACAATACTTACAGTATAAACACTTTGTAGGGCGCAACATTAAAAAAATACTGGATTGTTCATTGATGGCAAAGACCACACTCCTGCCATCTAACATCTTGGAATCGCAACTGCATGCAAAGTCAACTTTACAATACATGCAAATGATACTCAGAAATGTAATAAGAAAACAAGATATAACAACTGGACAGGACAGTTATCACAACCAGCTCAATTTTAGATGCTACATAAATAAAACATGATTTTATTGTTAAACAATTAACATTTACTAACGCACAAAACATTTCTGGAAATTGGTACAGGTAGTGACCGGTATCGATTCCCAGTTGCTAGGTACTTGTACCGCATTGGTTCAAATGTGAAAGGTACCCACCCCAGGCCCCACTTTTCAAAATGTGCTAGCTCGATGCTAATTTACCTTGGATTTTCCGTAGACACGTTACCAATTAGCAACCAATTAATACATTTAAAAAACCTGAGATTTTATTCTTAAACAATTAACATTTATTAACACATTTGTACACAAAAAAATACCAAAAAATTGCTACCGTTGAGTACCGGTATTGATTGCCAGGTACTGTATCGATTCAAATGTAAACGAGAGTATCAATCAAAAGCAAATGAGTGCAGTCAATAATAATCTCTAACTAGGAGTTAATAGGGCTGGGCTTCATCAAGTTTAGACACCATCTAGGCCTTCAGTGATGTCCGACTTCAATGATTACCTCTCAAAATACTATAATTGATGTCACCACATGACCATTGCTAGAGAACTACTATACAGAAACACATTTACACCCTACAGGGCATTGAATCACATCAACATTTTGAATCACATTTTCTGGCGCATTTAAAAATCAATTAAAGTGCATCAGCAATTAAAACATATCTTATGTGGTACTGTCAAAATCAAAATTGCAAAAAACATATTAAAAGTGAAAAAATTAAATATTTGAACTCACAATTAGTATCAGCTATTCGACGCCGTATAAGCCAGTGGTACCCCGCGTTGTCGGCTTATTCGAGTGGAAATGGCGAGCATTGCCCCATTTCATCGCCAGAACAGCTGAGCTAGCTTCCGTCTCACAAGATGTAGTTTCTCTTTAAATATCCTTCTTGAAAATGGCCTTGCAAAAATACATCTGCCACCTAATCAATGTTACGGCACAACACTTCCCGCTTCCTGCTAAATTGAAACTTGTGATTGGATACTCACTTTGGAATGACAAGTGAGTATCCAATCACAGTCTCCTTAACATCAGGCTACCTAGGTAGGCTACTGTCAACAACTTGTGATCTGATTGGTTATCGCAACTGTCTATCAACTGTATGTGTTCTTAAATTCATCCGCTAACGGTCCCAGTGAGTATCCAATCACAGGACGCGTAAATGTCACGTTTAACGTGAGGCCAGCTAGAAGGCCTTACTGACAACAACTCGTCATCTGATTGGCTATCGCAACGGTCTATCATCTGCATGTGCCCGTTCACTTACAGTGCACGGACGCCCGCATTGTTGATTCTGAAGGCCTTGGGCAGATTTGGTACAGCATGGCAACATAAGCTAGCTGAATTCTGATTGGATACAAACTAAAACTAAAAACAACAGCACCGGAAGGAGCATAATATGACAAGAAATAATTGTATCTTTAATTATGATCATAATTTCTGGTTATGTTAGGCCAGCAGAGAAGGCCTTGCTGGCCCTGACGGCAGACCACTGGTTTTAAATTAAAATGATCGAAAAACAGTGATTGGTAACCTGATGAATGAATGAACTCATGGACTGACTGTCTCTAGCTGGCAACCTTAAATGCTATCATGAAAACAACAGACATTAACGACATTCCCCATTAAAGGCCTACTAAAAACCACTACTACCGACCACGCAGTCTGATAGTTTATATATCAATGATGAAATCTTAACATTGCAACACATGCCAATACGGCCGGGTTAACTTATGAAGTGCAATTTTAAATTTCCCACTAAACTTCCGGTTGAAAACGTCTATGTATGATGATGTATGCGCGTGACGTCAATCGTTGAACCGGAAGTATTGGTACATCATTGAATCCAATACAAAAAGCTCTGTTTTCATCTCAAAATTCCACAGTATTCTGGACATCTGTGTTGGTGAATCTTTCGCAATTTGTTTAATGAACAATGAAGACTGCAAAGAAGAAAGTTGTAGGTGGGATCGGTGTATTAGCGGCGGACTACAGCAACACAACCAGGAGGACTTTGAGATGGATAGCAGACGCGCTAGCCGCCGACCTCACCTTGACTTCCTCCGTCTCCGGGCCGCCGACCGCATCTATGATCGTCGCTCCGTCGATCGCTGGAACGCAGGGGAGCACGGGTGTTGATGAGCAGATGAGGGCTGGCGTAGGTGGATAGCTAATGTTTTTAGCATAGCTCTGTGAGGTCCCGTTGCTAAGTTAGCTTCAATGGCGTCGTTAGCAACAGCATTGTTAAGCTTCGCCAGCCTGGAAAGCATTAACCGTGTTTTTACATGTCCATGGTTTAATAGTATT
Source organism: Entelurus aequoreus (assembly GCF_033978785.1). NCBI lineage: Eukaryota > Metazoa > Chordata > Actinopteri > Syngnathiformes > Syngnathidae > Entelurus > Entelurus aequoreus. The sequence goes on along the minus strand of NC_084732.1, from coordinate 76,287,917 downwards.
GTTGATTTTCTGTCTATCCTTCCAGTCAGGGGTTTATTTCTTTTGTTTCTATCTGCATTTAAGCCCGATGTGCTATCACGTTAGCTCCGTAGCTAAAGAGCTCCGCTGATGTATTGTCGTGGAGATAAAAGTCACTGTGAATGTCCATTTCGCATTCTCGACTCTCATTTTCAAGAGGATATAGTATCCGAGGTGGTTTAAAATACAAATCCGTGATTCACAATAGAAAAAGGACAAAGTGTGGAATCCAATGAACCCTTGTACTTAAGTTACGGTCAGAGCGAAAAAAGATACGTCCTGCACTACACTCTAGTCCTTCAGTCTCACGTTCCTCATCCACGAATCTTTCATCCTCGCTCATATTAATGGGGTAATCGTCGCTTTTTCGTTCCGAATCGCTCCCGCTGCATTGTAAACAATGGGGAAATGTGAGGAGCCTTTCAACCTGTGACGTCACGCTACTTCCGGTACAGGCAAGGCTTTTTTTATCAGCGACCAAAAGTTGCGAACTTTATCGTCGATGTTCTCTACTAAATCCTTTCAGCAAAAATATGGCAATATTGCGAAATGATCAAGTATGACACATAGAATGGATCTGCTATCCCCATTTAAATTTAAAAAAATCATTTCAGTAGGCCTTTAAGATCCAATACAAACTAGTATAAACACATTGCTGTCTCAGCATCTAAAAAAAATCAATTGTGCACATTGAATCTACGAGCTGCACTATGACTACAGGGAGTATGTAGACTCTACAAATACCATGTAGTCATAGTGCAGGTAGGTGTGTCTACTTTTGATGGATTTTATCGCTTTCCAGTTTTCAAATTAAATTACTATCCAAACTATATTTGCAATTTCCCAACATTGTTATCTGCAACTGTCTCACTGCACATTCCCTCGTCACATTTATCCCAAGTACCCGCAAACAAATATCTTGTTTGCAGATTATCTCAATTTGTCTCTTTTTATTCACATTTCTTTGATGTGGTTGAACTCTACCGACATGATTAGCTCGGGGTATTTGTTTAATTGCGCTTGACATTCGACTGAAATGAAAATTGTTCCGGGAAGAGAGGTGCAGCCGCGTGATATCTTGACAAGCCCCAGCGTTCTGACAGCTGTTGCTGGAACTGTAATGAAATGGAAAGAGGGCGCTGGGAATGGGACTTTGAGTCTCACAGGTGGGCTGTTGAAGCTTTACAGATAGTAAGACCTGTAGTTTGCTTTGTGCTCTTCCTGTGCACTCGCCATTGTGTGTTGCTCTCCTGCGCTCTACCACTCGTTTTTTTTTAAAAGATGTCAATCTGCAACACGGGCATGGTGCGGTCCGATGTCTACTTAAGACTGACAGGAGACCTTCAAGCTGAAATGATGCGTGTCAACTAAATCCACCAGGAGACGACGGCTCTGGAAATGCTCCATTGGAGATTTAATTAACATTGAGCTTGAGGAAACAAGGCCATGTGAAAAGTACAGTACATTGTTAATGAATTTGGAATAGTCTATGACAGTGGTCCCCAACCACCGGTCCAAAGACCGGTACCGGTCCGTGACGCATTTGCTACCGGGCCGCACAGAAACATTAATTATGGGCCTGCTGCAATGCAAGCAGCCCATATTAATATTGCTCATACTTCAACTTTTAACTTTTTTATTCTTGTTCCGCACGTTTCTCTTACACTTGATACGGGACGAACTGGCATACTTGCCAACCTTGAGACCTCCGATACCGGGAGGTGGGGGGCGTGGTCGGGTTGGGGGCGTGGTTGGGGGAGTGGTTAAGGGCGTGGTAAAGAGGGGAGTATATTTACAGCCAGAATTCACCAACTCAAGTATTTCATATATATATTTATATATATATATATATATATATATATATATATATATATATATATATATATATATATATATATATATATATATATATATATATATATATATATATATATATATATACACACTACCGTTCAAAAGTTTGGGGTCACATTGAAATGTCCTTATTTTTGAAGGAAAAGCACTGTACTTTTCAATTAAGATCATTTTAAACTAGTCTTAACTTTAAAGAAATACACTCTATACATTGCTAATGTGGTAAATGACTATTCTAGCTGCAAATGTCTGGTTTTTGGTGCAATATCTACATAGGTGTATAGAGGCCCATTTCCAGCAACTATCACTCCAGTGTTCTAATGGTACAATGTGTTTGCTCATTGGCTCAGAAGGCTAATTAAAGATTAAAAGATTAAAGTACCAATGATTGTCACACACACATTAGATGTGGTGAAATTTGTCCTCTGCATTTGACCCATCCCCTTGGGGAGCAGTGGGCAGCAGCGGCGCCGCGCCCGGGAATCATTTTGGTGATTTAACCCCCAACTCCAACCCTTCGTTGCTGAGTGCCAAGCAGGGAGGTTATGGGTCCCATTTTTATAGTCTTTGGTATGACTCGGCTGGGATTTGAACTCCAACCTACCGATCTCAGGGCGGACACTCTAACCACTAGGCCACTGAGATGGAATAGATGATTAGAAAACCCTTGTGCAATCATGTTCACACATCTGAAAACAGTTTAGCTCGTTACAGAAGCTACACAACTGACCTTCCTTTGGGCAGATTGAGTTTCTGGAGCATCACATTTGTGGGGTCAATTAAACGCTCAAAATGGCCAGAAAAAGAGAACTTTCATCTGAAACTCGACAGTCTATTCTTGTTCTTAGAAATGAAGGCTATTCCACAAAATTGTTTGGGTGACCCCAAACTTTTGAACGGTAGTGTGTATATATATATATATATATATATATATATATATATATATATATAATGTATAAAATATAATTGACTTTCAGTGAATTCTAGCTATATATATATATATATATATATATATATATATATATATATATATATATATATATATATATATATATATATATATATATATATATATATTATATATATAAATAAAAGAAATACTTGAATTTTAGTGTTCATTTATTTACACATATACACACACAACACTCATCTACTCATTGTTGTACTTGTCTCTTTGTCTCGGCATATGTTATGCGAGGTGGCCCATAATACTGGGCTGTGAACGGTGCTGCGCTGCCGCCGCCATGTGCTTTGCTCTCCGTTCATGAATGAGTATATCATTTCGGCCACGCTCTCCGTTCATGAATGAGTATATCATTTCGGCCACCGTGTTCAATGTAGAAGTCTGTTCTACACAATTTACAGGCAGCATACCCCTTCCCCTTCGAACTGTCCTGGAGGAACTGAAATTCTTGTTTCCTTTCGTTTTGGAACTTGCAAGCGTCTTTCTTCATCTTGCTCGTCGACGGCGTCGCCATGTCTGTAACTTCCTCGTTCTTCTGCTTCGTCTCCTTGTTGTGTGCGCAGTTGTGCACTCTACTCTCTAAAAGCCCTATATGTTATGACGTCATTGGGCAGGCAAGCTGTTTGTATTGTGGGAAAGCGGACGTGAGAACAGGGCAGGCTGTCCCCACTCAGGTCCGCATTGAGCTGGAGGGGGCGTGGCCTCCAGCTCCGGCTGAATTCCGGGAGTTTGACGGGAGAACATTTCTGCCGGGAGGTTATCGGGAGAGGCGCTGAATACCGGGAGTCTCCTGGTAAAACCGGGAGGGTTGGCAAGTATGCGGACCGGCCAACGAACCCCCACATATGTTATACCGTCGGAAAGGGGGCTGACAGAGCCGGGAAGCAGTTTTAGTCAGTGTAAGGGGGCGCTTAGCTTAGAAGACCGCCCCTCCATAACTGCTTGTTTTCGAGAGACAGTCAGACAGCAGCGCCGGCTTGATGGTGGTCTGTAAAACATCTGCTATGCAACATTTTGACCAAAGCACCACTATTACATGTTATGTAGACCAGTGTTGTTCAACCAGATACAGTCTGGTGTGCCGTGGGAGATTATGTAATTTCACCTAATTGGGTTAAAACAATTTTTTGCAAACCAGTAATTCAGATTCGGTGACCACAGATGAGGCGCTAGCTGTCCAAAGTCGGGACCCAGGGTGGACCACTAATATGTCCATCAGTTGGGGACGTCTCTGCGCTGCTGACCTGTCTCCACTCAAGATGATCCCCTGCTGACCCCACTATGGACTGGACTGTCACAATATTATGCTAGATCCACTATGGACTGGACTCTCACAATATTATGCTAGATCCACTCGACGTCCATTGCACCGGTCGCCGAGGGCGGGGGTCCCCACATCTGCGGTCCCCTCCAAGGTTTCTCATTGTCATCCCATTAGGTTGAGTTTTTTCTTGCCCTGATGTGGGATCTGAGCCGAGGATGTCGTTGTGGCTTGTGCAGCCCTTTGAGACACTCGTGATTTAGGGCTATATAAGTAAACATTGATTGATAGATTGATTGATTGATTGAATTATAATCCGCAAATAATGTGCTGTGCCTGTGCTGTCTAGAGCTCGGCAGAGTAACCATGTTATACTCTTCCATATCAGCAGGTGGCAGCAAGTAGCTAATTGCTTTGTAGATGTCAGGAACACGGTATGTCGTGATCACAATATGCAGACGACAGTGTGCAGGTAAAAAGGTATCCAATGCTAAAACGAAAAATAAACAAAAGGCGAGTGCCGCTAAGAAAAGGCATCGAAGCTTAGGGAAGGCTATGCAAAACGAAACTAAAACTGAACTGGTTGCAAAGTAAACAAAAACAAAATGCTGGACGAGAGCAAAGACTTACAGCGTGTGGAGCAGACGGCGTCCACAAAGTACATCCGAACATGACATGACAATCAACAATGTCCCCGCAAAGAAGGATAACGACAACTTAATTAGCCTTGATTGCTAAAACAAAGCAGGTGCTGGGAATAGCGCTCAAGGAAGACATGAAACTTCTACAGGAAAATACCAACAAAACTGGGAAAGCCAAAATAGGAGCGCAAGACAAGAACTAAAACACTACACACAGGAGCAGGGGCGCCGCTAGGGATTTTGGGCCCCCTGAAAAGAATCTTTACAGGGCCCCCATTATTTTTTCTGTATTATAATTTCATCATCATTAGGGGCCTCTCTGGGCCCCCCTCCATCATGGGCCCCTAGAATCCGTCTCCTTTACCCCCCCCTTTTCGGCGCCCCTGCACAGGAGGACACCAAAAAACTCCAAATAAGTCACGTCGTAATGTGACAGGTCGTGACAGTACACCTACTTTGAGACAAGAGCTATAGTGATGCATGCTTCGTTATGGTTTGAATTCATATCCAACAATTGTGAGAACAAATTTTTATTGTCAATATCGGCTACTGAGTATCATTTTTAAATGTTTTCTGTTGATGGTGTGCCTCCGCATTTTTTCAATGAAAAAAATGTGCCTTGGCTCAAAAAAGGTTGAAAAACACTGATGTAGACCACAAGGAAGGGAAGATTAAAAATCCTAAAATGACCCTTTTGAACAAATATAACTCATTTGAAGGTATTTTTTACGGGAAGTGAATAATTCTGTCTTAAGCACATAGATCTGTGTTATAAAGCATTTGGTATTGTTTAAAGGGTGGCATGATGAACGTTTTGTCACGACCTGTTGGATCCCCAGGATGCAGAGTCTGAGGCCAAGTGCAGCAAAAAGTGTCATCAAATAAGCTCAGCAAATCCACATGCAATTTAAGTACAAAAACAAAGAGAGAAACACAGGAAAAATGCAGCAAAGGATGCGGCGAAATGCATCTAACATACCGATTACGCTGGAACCAGTGAACTAATGAACCGGCGTCAATAACCTTTCAGATTAGTGATTACAGACAGCTTAGACTGGAGCAAAGGGAATGCACTCAACACTAAACAGGAAACAGACAAAATCAAATAAGAGCACAGCAACAGAAATAATGAAAAATAACATAAAAAGTGTTTTCACTTTCTTTTACTATATACTATTTACTATATGGAGTCACTAGTCATTAGCAAATTGGATGCTAATGGAGAACATAATCTATTTAGATTTAGAAGAAGTTAATTTGCAGTTGTTATAATAATTAGCCTTTATTAAACCCACTTTGTATCTCTCTCACGACGTAATCCCTTTCTCCTACAGCAGGGGTGTCCAAACTTTTTCCACTGAGGGCCGCACACTGAAAAATCAAAGCAAACGGGGGCCATTTTGATATTTTTTTATTTTAAAAACCAATACAATATATGTATAAAAAATATACATCTAGGCCTCCACTCAGGCTTGATCCCAGGGACCCCAAAGGGTTTTGTTAAAAAAAATATTAAAAATGTGTAATTATTCAGTACTATTATTTGTATTATTATTCAAGTTTTAAATCCATAGATCAACATTAGGTCTGTCTGTCAATATAACGTTTTTAAAGATTTAAGTCGTATGCTCTTTTTGTCAAAGAAAACCCTGTTTTTTTAATGGAAAAAACACAAAATATGCAATATTTTCACCCAATAACATTTTTAAGTGGAATATTTGAGATTATATAATAATTGTAGCCTTAAAAAGGTCAATAACTCATAACACCATTGATTTTAATTCATTATTATTTTTTGAGCGATGACACTTAAAAACTAATCACACTAAAATTATTGGGGAACCTAAAGGGTCCTACTCATTAAAGTGTTAAAAAATAAATTATACATTTTTTTTACTGTTTACTTTTAACACAATAATCTCGAGATCAACGTCAGATCCATCCGTCAATTATAAGTTGTATTGCTGTTAATGTTTTTTGTTTGTTCGTTTTAGGCCCTTCTTTAAAAAAAAAAAAACAGCTCAATTTTTTATATGGCAAACACAAAATATGCAACATTTTCCCAAAAAAATATCTCAAAGTGCAATATTTAATGTGACGTAATTGGAGCCTTGGATAGGTCAATAATTCATAATAACATTGATTTTGATTCATTATTATTTTTTAAAGAAAGAAACAGCCTGCATGGCAGCTTTGTGTTATTAGAGTAAACATTGCAACATTTTCTTGTTACATTTCACCTGTTTGCTCTTTCATACCACTTTTTATGTTTTACATTTTTTCAATCGTATTTTAAAATGGGCCGTGGGGCCGTTAAAAAATGACCTGTGGGCCGCAAATGGCCCCCGGGCCGCACTTTGGACATCCCTGTCCTACAGCATCCATTATGCAAATATGCTGGGGCGCTGGCAACACGGCATGGCGCCAACGTTTCGGCAGCATTGATCCATTTTAATGACCGTGTTTACTCGACTATCGCGGGGGTTTACGTTCTAGACCTAACTGGTGTTCATGACTTTCCGTTAGGCTGAAACGCTATTTATTTTGATAATTTTCTGTGAATATTTCACATATATAAAGTCTTCATAAGCCTTCCACACACGCTTAAAAACACATATAGTCCTAAAACGCTTCAGACACTTTGAAATGTTGACATGAAACTTCAATAGGTACTCAAATCTCAACGTACTCATTAGGCCCTTTCCACCAAAATTTTGGTTCCTGGAACCTTTAGTTCCTGGAACGATAGGTTCCCGTAGAGGTGTGTGGTTTGTGTTACCAACGCATTTCACAGTTTGTGGTAGTTTATACCAATCAGGCTGATGACGTATGGAGGAGTGGTTTACTACATTTCTACACTGATACCATGTAAATAAACGGACTAGGGTTTTACGGTATGCAGGTATTAGTACTAATGAATCATATTCGGTACTATACCGGCTCTGAAAAATACCGGTCCCCCAAACCCCTGCTTCCCCGTCGTCCTCACGCCGTGTCATTGCTGGTTTACGAGCAGACAAGCATGTTCGGCGGCGCACAATAACGGAGTACTTACAAACAGACACAGTGTGTAGACAGAAAAGGGAGAACAGATGCATTTTGGCTTGAAAACTAATAGTAAAGGTGAAGTTATAACACTGAAACGCCCTCAGAAAGAGGTGCTTTAAGACATGGCTAGCTAGCTAGCGGCTAAAGTCAATCCGCAATCGGCAGTGTTTTAGCTACTTCTAAATCACTAATCTTCCCTTCCATGGCAACAAATAAAGTACGTTTCTTACAAGTATCATCCCTGCAGGACGAGGAATAGCTAAACATGCTTCACTACACACCGTAGCTCACCGGCATCAACATGTAAACAAACGCCATTGGTGGATCTACAACTAACATCCACTGTAATGATACCAAGTACAGAAGCGTATCTAGTCAATACTACTATGATTACGTCAATATTTTTTGGCATCACAACATCTTCTTTTGTTTTTTTTACATTTATATTATGTTTATAAACTCAGTAAATATGTCTCTGGACACATGAGGACTTTGAATATGACCAATGTATGATCCTGTAACGACTTGGTATCGGATTGATACCCAAATGTGTGGTATCATCCAAAACTAATGTAAAGCATCCAAATAACAGAACAATAAATTATTATTACAATTTAACAGAAGTGCAGATAGAACATGTTAAAAGAGAAAGTAAGCAGATATTAACAGTACATGAACAAGTTGATAAATGATTAATTTTCTACCAATTGTAGTTAATAATTTTGACAAAATAATAGAATGATAAATGACACAATATGTTACTGCATATGTCAGCAGCTAAATTAGGAGCCTTTGTTTGTTTACTTACTACTAAAACACAAGTTGTCTAGTATGTTTACTATTTTATTTAAGGACAAACTTGCAATAAGAAACATATGTTTAATGTACCCTAAGATTTGTTGTTAAAATAAAGCCAGTTATGCAATTTTTTGTGGTCCCCTTTATTTAGAAAAGTATCGAAAAGTATCGAAAAGTACCGAAAAGTATCAAAATAATTTTGGTACTGGTACCAAAATATTGCTATCGGGACAACACTAAAACGGACAATATTAAGTCACAGTTATTTTATTAACAAGTAAGTGAATGAAACAAAGCAATAATATACAAAGCGACATTATAAAAAAAAAAAATACAAATTTTTCCTAAAAAGTCAGGCTTTCGTCCGCAAAGTCCAACAGTCAGAACGTTGTCCTCTGAGTAAATGATGAATTCATGAGGGTCAGACGGTTCCTTTTGGTTATTTTCAGCTGTAAATAACAATATATAAATAATAAATGTCAGTGTTTATCTCACGCCAACAACACGAACACATCGACTTTAGTGTTAGCTTGTTAGCATTAGGATTCGGTTCCCTCGGGTTGAGGCTAATAACTACACAAATGGAGTGTCACTGACCACTTTTACAACATGTAATAAAGTAAATATTTAATATTTTATGTCATTTACTTTCGTTCTACTCGTTTACTGCATCCTTTATGTCACATTTATCCAACAAAGTCAGAGTAGTAAGCAGCTGAGGTCGTTACTTCGAGTCCGGCTTCATATTACTCCGTAAATACGTTTAAAAAAGTCTTTCCACTTCTCGTAGCGTCGCGTATCAAAATGAAGTTTGTAAAAATTATAACATTAAACAAGGGTTCTGAATAACTAAATATTTGGGTGTAACACAGGGGGAACATAGACCCAATAATTAAACTTCAAAAAAGGGTAATTAGAATAATACACAAAGTGTGCTACTATGAACCTACCAATCAATTTGATTGATTGATTGATTAAAACTTTTATTAGTAGATTGCACAGTGCAGTACATATTCCGTACAATTGACCACTAAATGGTAACACCCGAATACGTTTTTCAACTTGTTTAAATCGGGGTCCACTTAAATTGATTCATGATACAGATATATACTATCATCATAATACAGTCATCACACAAGATAATCATCAGAGTATATACATTGAATTATTTACATTATTTACAATCCGGGGTGTGGGATGTGGAGGGGGGGTTAGGTTTGGTGGATATCAACACTTCAGTCATCAACAATTGCATCATCAGAGAAACATTGGAACAGTGTAGGACTAACTTGGTAGGATATGTACAGCAAGTAGTGGACATAGAGAGAGCGATCAGAAAGCATAAGAATAAGTTTCTACATTTGATTATTTACATTTGATTATTTACAATCCGAAGAGGTAGGATGAGGAAGGGAGGGTGTTAGTTTAGGGTTGAAGTTGCCTGAAGGTGTTCTTTTAGTGCGGTTTTGAAGGAGGATAGAGATGCCCTTTCTTTTACACCTGTTGGGAGTGCATTCCATATTGATGTGGCATAGAAAGAGAATGAGTTAAGACCTTTGTTAGATCGGAATCTGGGTTTAACGTGGTTAGTGGAGCTCCCCCTGGTGTTGTGGTTATGGCGGTCATTAAGTTAAGGAAGTAGTTTGACATGTACTTCGGTATCAGGGAGGTGTAGCGGATTTTATAGACTAGGCTCAGTGCAAGTTGTTTAACTCTGTCCTCCACCCTATTCATAAGTTCTAATGTGTTAAAATGTTCAGATATTGTGTTTTTAAAACAATGGAACTTGTGTTTCGAGTAAAGAACAACAGCCTTCCAGCTTGTATTCTTAGGTTGTTTAAAATAAGAGGACAAAACTATAATTTACGGGGATATTGATTTTTGAAATATGTAAAGTAAGAACGAATATAAAATACAAATGTATTTCAGTTTTAGGAGTTAAATGGTGGAACAAGCTCATGAGTTGAAGACATGTAATTCTTTGTTAGGTTCAAGAAAGCCTTGAAAGGTGAAATAATGGAAAATTATAAAAAATAACAACAATGACTTTCATCCCATTGATTTTTTTAACGTTGATATTCGAGGCAATCTAATTTTCAGTGAATGTATAGGATAGGCAAATATAAGCCTTGGCTTCAGCCTATTCCTTTTTCGGTCATTATTTTTCTTTTTGTGTGTGTATGTGCATGATTGTTAATATGTCAAGTCGTGGTCAAAAGTTTACATACACTACTAAAGAACATAATGTCACGGCTGTCTTGAGTTTCCAATCATTTCTACAACTTTTTGTGATAGAGTGATTGGAGCACATACTTGTTGGTCACAAAAAACATTCATGAAGTTTGGTTCTTTTATGAATTTATTATGGGTCTACTGAAAATGTGACCAAATCTGCTGGGTCAAAAGTATACATACAGCAATTTTAATACTTGGTTACATGTTCCTTGTGAAGTTTCACTGCAATAAGGCGCTTTTGGTAGCCATCCACAAGCTTCTGGTTGAATTTTTGACCACTCCTCTTGACAAAATTGGTGCAGTTCAGCGAAATGTGTTGGTTTTCTGACATGGACTTGTTTCTTCAGCATTGTCCACACATTTATGTCAGGACTTTGGGAAGGCCATTCTAAAACCTCTAGCCTGATTTAGCCATTCCTTTACCACTTTTGACATGTGTTTGGGGTCATTGTCCGGTTGGAACACCCAACTGCCCACAAGACCCAACCTACGGGCTGATGATTTTAGGTTGTCCTGAAGAATTTGGAGGTAATCCTCCTTTTTTATTTTGATCACAACTGTGTAAACTGTGCTGTTAAATTGATGGCACAAAATGGTTGATTATATGACCGAAATAAACTAATTTCACTCAAAAAAAACGTTATTTCCTGAAAAAGTTTGTGCAGTGGAAAAGAGCCTAGTGATACTCTAAAATCGACGATGCACTGAGACTGTAGTAAATATGAACTGCACAGTGGCGAGGGAACACTGTAGCTCATTTTTTGTGTTTTTGTTTTACTAATCTTTATTGACCTGGTACAGTTTTATGGTTATTGTGCATCGGCCTTTTAAAGCACCTCCTTTAAATGATCCTTTGTTTATGGGACCCACGTAGATATAGTGAAGTTTGTCAGTGACCTGTGCTGTGTTGTTCTATTATTGGTTCATTTAAATTCATCAAAATCATTACTGGAACATCAAAGCGAGGCGTAAGTCAATGGCGCCAATGCGGCCGCTTGCTGTTCGATGCAGAATTACCTCCCTCACCTTGACTGGCTGGTAAATCAGCCCAATAGCCTCGCCAAGACAGGACGTGGCCGAGCCGTGTTCGGAGGAAATGCCGCACCGACCTCACAGCTAATGACATTTAGAGGTTAGGATGCAGGGCATCGCTGAAATCGGGTTCACGTTCAGTTGAGGATTCGGTATTGCAGGCTTTTTGAGAGCACGTTCACAGTTTTGCACCGTTTATATAACCAGCTTCAACCCTGTCAATACTGTTACTATTAACCCCAGGGTAACTTATCATGGAACGATGGTGCAGGAACACGCACTGATTGCTATCACTTGTATTGATCTGTTCTGTGTCAGCACTTTCAATTGTTTTCCAGTCCTCACTCAATTACATGCACTCTGGTAGGAACCTTTACAATCCCCACAGGCACATTCATGAACCCAAATTTACAACCATAAATGCTTTTTAACCTCCCATACTACAACCACAACTATCAATATCGGCGATAGAAATGCATTATAAATGAACGATGAAGTGGAATGTTTTTCGCCAGTGGATGAGCTTATATTTTTGCTTTTACCCTTTGCTTATGTGAGCTCTCTGTGGGTGACTCTGCTTCCTCCCAAAGACCAACACAAAGGTCAGGGTAATTGGAGACTCGAATAGCCTGGAGGTGTGAATGTGAGCGCGAAGGGTTGTCTGTCTCGCTGATTCAGACCGGTGATTGACCAGCGATCAGTCCGGAGTTTATTGCAGCTTTCGCCTTGAGTCAGCTGGCATGTCCTACAAAATAAACATTATGTGGATTTTTGGCTGGATTTTAATCTATTGATAATGTTTTAAAATATTTTTAACAAAATTATATCTCACCAAATTACACGTTGGTATCTAGGTCTCTGTGCTTGTTTAAAGGCCTATTGAAACCCACTACTACCGACCACGCAGTCTGATAGTTTATATATCAATGATGAAATCTTAACATTGCAACACATGCCAATACGGCCGGGTTAACTTATAAAGTGCAATTTTAAATTTCCCGCTAAACTTCCGGTTGAAAACGTCTATGTATGATGACGTTTGCGCTTGACGTCAATCGTTGAAACGGAAGTATTCGGACCCCATTGTATCCAATACAAAAAGCTCGGTTTTCATAGCAAAATTCCACAGTATTCTGGACATCTGTGTTGGTGAATCTTTTGCAATTTGTTTAATGAACAATGAAGACTGCAAAGAAGAAAGCTTTAGGTGGGATCGGTGTATTAGCGGCTGGCTGCAGCAACACAACCAGGAGGACTTTGACTTGGATAGCAAACGCGCTATCCGACGCTAGCCGCCGACCACATCTATGATCGGGTAAAGTCCTTCGTCGCTCCGTCGATTGCTGGAACGCAGGTGAGCACGGGTGTTGATTAGCAGATGAGGGCTGGCTGGCGTAGGTGGATAGCTAATGTTTTTAGCATAGCTCTGTGAGGTCCCGTTGCTAAGTTAGCTTCAATGGCATCATTAGCTACAGCATTGTTAAGCTTCGCCAGGCTGGAAAGCATTAACCGTGTATTTACATGTCCATGGTTTAATAGTATTGTTGATTTTCTGTCTATAGTTCCAGTCAGGGGTTTATTTCTTTTGTTTCTATCTGCAGTTAAGCCCGATGCTATCACGTTAGCTCCGTAGCTAAAGTGCTTTGCCGATGTATTGTCGTGGAGATAAAAGTCACTGTGAATGTCCATTTCGCGTTCTCGACTCTCATTTTCAAGGGGATATAGTATCCGAGGTGGTTTAAATCACAAATCCGTGATCCACAATAGAAAAAGGAGAATGTGTGGAATCCAATGAGCCAGCTTGTACCTAAGTTACGGTCAGAGCGAAAAAAGATGCGTCCTGCACTGCACTCTAGTCCTTCACTGTCACGTTCCTCGTCCACGAATCTTTCATCCTGGCTCAAATTAATAGGGTAATCGTCGCTTTCTCGGTCCGAATCGCTCTCGCTGCTGGTGTAAACAATGGGGAAATGTGAGGAGCCTTTCAACGTGTGACGTCACGCTACTTCCGGTACAGGCAAGGCTTTTTTTATCAGCGACCAAAAGTTGCGAACTTTATCGTCGATGTTCTCTACTAAATCCTTTCAGCAAAAATATGGCAATATCGCGAAATGATCAAGTATGACACATAGAATGGATCTGCTATCCCCGTTCAAATTTAAAAAATTCATTTCAGTAGGCCTTTAAAATTGAGTACAGCTACAGTAGGTATTAGGGTTGTACGGTATACCGGTATTAGTATAGTACCGTGATACTAATGAATCATATTTGGTACTATACAGCCTCTGAAAAGTACCGGTCCGCCGCGCCCCCGTCGTTGTCACGTCGTGTCATTACTTGGTTTACGAGCAGACGAGCATGTTCGGCAGTGCACAATCACGGAGTACTTACAAGCAGACAGTGTGTAGACAGAAAAGGGAGAACGGACGCATTTTGGCTTAAAAACTAACGATAGAGGTGAAGTTAACACATAACACTGAAAACGCCCACCGGAAGAGGTGCTTTAAGACATGGCTAGCTAGCTAGCAGCTAAAGTCCAGCCTCAGTCGGCAGTGTTTAAGCTACTTGTAAATCACTAATCTTTGTCTTCATGGCGACAAATAAAGTACATTTCTTACAAGTATCATCTCTGCAGGACGAGGAATAGCTAAACATGCTTCACTACACACCGTAGCTCACTCACAAACACCATTGGTGGATCTACACCTAACATCCACTGTAATGATACCAAGTACAGGAGCATATCTAGTCGATGTTACTATTATTACGTCGATACTTTTTGGCATCACATCATCTTCTTTCGTTTTTTTTAAATGTATATCATGTTTATAAACTCAGGAGATATGTCTCTGGACACATGAGGACTTTGAATATGATCAATGTATGATCCTGTAATGACTTGGTATGGGAATGATACCCACATTTTAGTGTAGTGTAGATAGAACATGTTAAAAGAGAAAGTAAGCAGATATTAACAGTATATGAACAAGTAGATTAATAATTAATTTTCTACCACTTGTCCTTAATAATGTTGACAAAATAATAGAATGGAAAATGACACAATATGTTACTGCATATGTCAGCAGACTAAATTAGGAGTCTTTGTTTGTTTACTTACTACTAAAAGACAAGTTGTCTTGTATGTTCACTATTTTATTTAAGGACAAACTTGCAATAAGAAACATATGTTTAAAGGCCTACTGAAAGCCACTACTACCGACCACGCAGTCTGATAGTTTATATATCAATGATGAAATCTTAACATTGCAACACATGCCAATACGGCCGGGTTAACTTATAAAGTGACATTTTAAAATTCCCGGGAAATATCCGGCTGAAACATCGCGGTATGATGACGTATGTGCGTGACGAAGTCCGAGTAACGGAAGTTATGGTACCCCGTAGAATCCTATACAAAAAGCTCTGTTTTCATTTCATAATTCCACAGTATTCTGGACATCTTTTGCAATTTTTTTAATGAACAATGAAGGCTGCAAAGAAGACAGTTGTAGGTGGGATCAGTGTATTAGCAGCGGACTACAGCAACACAACCAGGAGGACTTTGTTGGAGCGCTAGCCGCGCTAGCCGCGCTAGCCGCGCTAGCCGCGCTAGCCGCGCTAGCCGCCGACTTCACCTTGACTTCCTACGTCTCCGGGCCGCCAAACGCATCGGGTGAAGTCCTTCGTCCTTCTGCCGATCGCTGGAACGCAGGTGAGCACGGGTGTTGATGAGCAAATGAGGGCTGGCTGGCGTAGGTGGAGAGCTAATGTTTTTAGCATAGCTCTGTGCAGTCTGGTTGCTAAGTTAGCTTCAATGGCGTCGTTAGCACAGCATTGTTAACCTTCGCCAGCCTGGAAAGCATTAACCGTGTATTTACATGTCCACGGTTTAATAGTATTGTTGATTTTATATCTATACTTCCCGTCAGGGGTTTATTTCTTTTGTTTCTATATGCAGTTAAAGCACGATGCTATCACGTTAGCTCGTAGCTAAAGCATTTCGCCGATGTATTGTCGTGGAGATGAAAGGCACTGAATGTCCATTTCGCGTTCTCAACTCTCATTTTCAAGAGGATATAGTATCCGAGGTGGTTTAAAATACAAATCTGTGATCTACAATAGAAAAAGGAGAGTGTGGAATCCAATGAGCCAGCTTGTACCTAAGTTACGGTCAGAGCGAAAAAAGATACGTCCATCGCTGCCTCTCAAGTCATTCACTGTAACGTTCCTCATCTACGAATCTTTCATCCTCGCTCAAATTAATGGGGTAATAATCACTTTCTCGGTCCGAATCTCTCTCGCTCCATTGTAAACAATGGGGAATTGTGAGGAATCCTAGCTCCTGTGACGTCACGCTACTTCCGGTACAGGCAAGGCTTTTTTTTTATCAGCGAGCAAAAGTTGCGAACTTTATCGTCGATTTTCTCTACTAAATCCTTTCAGCAAAAATATGGCAATATCGCGAAATGATCAAGTATGACACATAGAATGGATCTGCTATTCCCGTTTAAATAAAAAAAAATCATTTCAGTAGGCCTTTAATGTACCGTAGGATTTGTTGTTAAAATAAAGCCAGTTATGCAATTTTTTGTGGTCCCCTTTATTTACAAAAGTAGCGAAAAGTAGCAAAAAGTACCTAGTAGGGATGAGTACTGAATTCAGTACTTTTATAGGTACTGACTGAATTCTACTAACAGTTAACGATTCACATAAAATCAAACGGTGCCACATTTCTATGCCTTAGTTGCACATGACGACACGTCGGGTTGCAGACTCGCCACCAGATTAAGCACTTAGCAAGGAAACAAGCAGTCAAGTACTAAGTGCGGACTTAGCCGCACCGCCTCAAGGTAATGTTACAGTTTCCCATGCCAAAGAAGCAAGAAAACGGCGCTCAAAAGTACAGTAATGCTCCACTTTTCAAAAATGCATTAGCTCGATGCTAATTACATTGGATTCGCCATAAACATGCTAAAAATTAGCATTAGCCATTGTACGGGATGATTTCAAGACCTCCAAATTTTGGTAATGAAAACGACGATGCACTTTACAATCAAACAGCGGGTGTGTAATAAGTACATTACTTACAGTATAAACGCTTTGTAGGGCGCAACAAAAGAAAAAAACTGTCACATTCAACTGAATGGCTAAGACTACTTCCTGGCTGAGACAAAACACCGTGTTCTATACACTACTGCCATATACTGTCTTGGAATTGCAATTGCATGCAAATTCTACTATATAATGCAGTACAGTACAGGACTTGACACAGAGGTGTTAGAAAAAAAGACAAAAATGGACAGCTGAGTGTTCATTCAATGTTAAATTAAATTAAAACTTTTTTTTTTTTAAACAATTACACATTGGCACCGAAAGTTAGTACTGTTGAGTACTGTATCACTTTCTAAGTACCTGGAATTGGTACCGTATGAATACAGATGGGAAAGACAGAGCCAAATAAAGTTGTAGCATACAATAATAGTCCAATTAAAGTCAGCGAGAGCCTTAGAGCAGGGGTGTCCAAACTTTTTCCACTGAGGGCCGCACACTGAAAAATCAAAGCAAGCGGGGGCCATTTTGATATTTTTTATTTTAAAAACCAATACAATATATGTATAAAAAATATACATTTAGGCCTCCACTCAGGCTTGATACCGGGGACTCCAAAGGGTTTAGGTTAAAAAAAAAGTCATTATTTAGTATTATTATTATTATTATCATTATTCAAAGTTTAAATATCTGTTTAAAAAGTAAATCGTAATTTAAAAAAAAAACTGTTAACACAATAGTCTCGAGATCAACTTCAGATCTATCTGTCAATTATAACTTGTATTGTTGTTTATTATGTTCCTTGTTTGTTCATTTTAGGCCCTTCTTTAAAAAAAAAAACAACATAGTTTTTAATATGGCAAACACAAAATATGCAACATTTTCCCCAAAAAATATCTCAAAGTGGAATATTTAATGTGACCTAATTGAAACCTTGAATAGGTCAATAATTCATAATCACATTGTTTTTGATTCATTATTATGTTTTAAAGAAAGAAACAGCCTGCATGACAGCTTAGTGTTATTAGAGTCAACATAGCAACATTTTATTGTCGCCTGTTTACTCTTTTATACCACTTTTTATGTTTTTTATTATTTTTTATTGTATTTTTAGAATGTGCCGTGGGGCCGTTAAAAAATTACTTGCGGGCCGCAAATGGCCCCGGGGACGCACTTTGGACATCCCTGCCTTAGAGTCTGTCTTTCCAGAATGTCACTGAACGCACCGTCACACTCTTACGGTAAGCCGAGTCATATACAACCCAAGATGATATGGCACTTAGCGACTGCCGTTCCGGAGTTTTGTCGAGAGTCTGGTCCTGCACAGTCAATCTTGATGGCAGAGATCAAATGTGCAACAAAACACTGCTGGCATGCTACCATTTTAAATGTACCCGGCGTGCACACAACAAGTGAGCTGTGGGGCTGCGAAGTGACAAGACTGTGACGTGTTGTGCCGTAAAGAGAGATAGAGATGGGCCGAAACAACAATGTGAAGGTTTTGTGCTGTAAAACTGTCTGTTCGCAAGCATGTGATTGCATCAGTAAATGTAAACACAGTCGTGTGAACACACAGCTGTGGGTTTATATACTGAACACGAGTAGCATCACTTTGGTAAGTAAGGTGAGAAAAACATTCAATTCAAGGACTCGGTCTCGGTGTTCTGTGGGGGAATAATGAGTTACCGTATTTTTCGAACTATAAGGCGTGCTTAAAGCCGCTTCATTTTGTCAAAACTCGACGGTGCGCCTTATAACCCGGTGCGCCTAATGTACGTAATAATTTTAGTCGTGCTTACCGACCTCGAAGCTATTTTATTTGGTACATGGTGAAATGATAAGTGTGAATAGTAGATGGCAGTCACACAAAAGAAACAAGTGTACACTGTAATATGATGGCAGTCACACATAAGACATACGTGTAGACTGCAATATGACTCAAGTAAACAACACCAAACTTGTATATGTTCCATTGAAAATAAAGAACATTAGACACGTCGCTCGAAAATCTACCAAAATATTTTACTACGACTTTAATGAGCTATTAAAGGCCTACTGAAATGATTTTTTTAATGTAAACGGGCATAGCAGATCCATTCTATGTGTCATACTTGATCATATTTGCCATATTTTTGCTGAAAGGATTTAGTAGAGAACATCGACGATAAAGTTCGCAACTTTTGGACGCTGATAAAAAAAGCCTTGCCTGTACCGGAAGTAGCGTGACGTCGCAGGTTGAAAGGCTCCTCACATTTCCCCACTGTTTACACCAGCAGCGAGAGCGATCTGGACGGAGAAAGCGACGATTACCCCATTAATTTGAGCGAGGATAAAAGATTTGTGGATGAGGAACGTGAGAGTGAAGGACTAGAGTGCGTATCTTTTTTCACTCTGACCGTAACTTAAGTACAAAGGCTCATTGGATTCCACACTTTCTCCTTTTTCTATTGTGGATCACGGATTTGTATTTTAAACCATCTCGAAAACTATATCCTCTTGAAAATGAGAGTCGAGAATGCGAAATGGACATTCACAGTGACTTTTATCTCCACGACAATACATCGGTGAAGCACTTTAGCTACGGAGCTAACGTGATAGCATCGTGCTTAAATGCAGATAGAAACAAAAGAAATAAACCCCTGACTGGAAGGATAGACAGAAGATCAACAATACTACTATCAGGAGACACCGAACCAAACACTGGACCTGTAACCACACGGTTAATGCTGTGCCGCCTGTCGAAGCCTAGCAATGCTGTTGCTAACGACGCCATTGAAGCTAACTTAGCTACGGGACCTCGTCAGAGCTATGATAAAAACATTAACGCTCCACCTACGCCAGCCCACATCTGCTCATCAACACCCGTGCTCACCTGCGTTCCAGCGATCGACGGCGCAACGAAGGACTTCACCCGATCATCGATGCGGTCGGCGGCTAGCGTCGGATAGCGCGTCTGCTATCCAACTCAAAGTCCTCCTGGTTGTGTTGCTGCAGCCAGCCGCTAATACACCGATCCCACCTACAGCTTTCTTCTTTGCAGTCTCCATTGTTCATTAAACAAATTGCAAAAGATTCACCAACACAGATGTCCAGAATACTGTGGAATTTTGAGATGAAAACAGAGCTGTTTGTATTGGGATACAATGTGTCAGAATACTTCCGCTTCAACCATTGACGTCACGCGCATACGTCATCATACATAGACGTTTTCAAGCGGAAGTTTCCCGGGAAATTTAAAATTGCACTTTATAAGTTAACCCGGCCGTATTGGCATGTGTTGTAATGTTAAGATTTCATCATTGATATATAAACTATCAGACTGCGTGGTCGGTAGTAGTGGGTTTCAGTAGGCCTTTAAGCCGCACCGCTTGATGGATTGTCAGTGCATTAAACATACAAGTGTTATTATGGAGTGTGTATAAGGTAAGACATATTATCTGGCATTTTGTTTTGCAACATTATGCAAAAGCAACTTTTCTTACCTTCTGGTACCTGCTGATCTGTATTTGGGAATTTGCGCGCGTCCGCCTTTGTAGTCCGTGCCAACACCATAGTCGATAAGCTTCTTATTTTTCTCAATCTTCTTGTTATATGACATTCATCCTCCGCTGTTGCCATTTCTAATATAAAGTAGTGTAAAGTTCTTACTTATATCAGTCAGTAAACCCGCCATGAAAGCGCTAAAACATACCGGTGTAGTGAGTTTACATTATTCACCCAAGGAACTTTAGTTATTAGAGAGTTCCGGTTGGACGGTTTTTCACGGGACACATTTCCGGCGTTGTTATTGCACTAGTGAGCCACGGATGAGGAGATGTTGCTTCGTTATTGATTTAAGTAAAGTCTGAATGTCATTAAAACAGTTAGCTCCATCTTTTGACACTTCTTCCACACCTTTCCTTGCACGCTACACCGCTACAACAAAGATGACGGGGAAAAGACGCTGCCGAAGGTGAGCCACGTAAATAAGACTGCCCACAAAACGGCGCATACTGAAGCGACTGTCAGAAAGCGTCTTAAAGATGATCTGTAAAACATAATCCATGCAACATTTTGACAAAAGAACCACCATTACATGTTATGTAGACCACAAGGAAGTGTTTTCCATTTACAAAAAAAAAAAATAAAAATAATATGACTCCTTTGTGCGCCCTATAATCCGGTGTGCCTTTTATATGAAAACATATATTAAAATAGACCATTCATCGGCAGTGCGCCTTATAATCCGGTGTGCCCAATACGGTAAGCATTTTCAAGCATTAAATGGCTGATATAAACTAAATATATTGATACTACAGTAGTATTGACCACAAGAGGAGACCAGTATCGTGGCTACTGATTGGCTCAACCTCAGATAGCAATACTATATTGGATTAAAAGAGTGTAAAGGTGACTAAAGGGTGTTATTTCATGTCTAGAGGACTCTCATAATGTTGAAAAATGTATTTACAAGGCCGTAAAAAGGTTTTATTTGTGCTCCAGCTATGAAAAAGCTGGATTTCTAATTAATGATTCCTGCTCTGCGGAAATATGTTTATCGCAGTCATGTCCGGAACCAGTTAACAGCGATTACAGTACATTGTTTACTATGAAAAAGATTGTTTTGGTTTCAAGCAGACCCTTTAAAACAGATTATTCACGAAAACCAAAGTGCTACACTATAAAGGTCTTTGGATGATAATGTTGATTCTGTCATATCAGTCGTTATTTTGAACACGAGTGGTTCCATTTAGGAGAGTAACAGTTATTCAAAGAGGCAGGTTGCCTGTGTACACAAAGGTGGTCGAAAAAAAGACAGAATGAGATTAAAACCACCGATATTGAATAAATCATACTTCTGTTCCCACTATCGCATCACTGAGTCAGCCTTCTTGCTCTTCACATCGGCACTACTGACTCGCACTACTTTAACTGATGTTAACCTCTGAGGACTCCGCCATCACCCTTAGGAGCTGGCAGAGTGAAACAAATGGTTGTGAGGAAGATCTAGGAGCTGTTTGATGTCGCTTCCAGCTGCGTCATGGAGCCTTTTATCGAGCCTAAAGCAGGCGTAATAAAGCGGTCGGTTGAGCGTGACCATCCCAGATTCCTCGGATGGACTTCATCAATATGCACCTACTGCAACACCCTTTTTTTAGGTTATGGCATCTGAGCGCATGGCTTTCCGTGCCTTCTGACGTCTGGGCTTAGCTTTGAGGTGTTACCATGGTGATGGAGGAAGATAATCACAGCAGGTGTTGATAATCAGATAATTTTGGATTCTAAAGACCATGAGACAACAGTCTATTCAAAAAGGTGCTGGGTTAGGTTGTGACTGATTCCACAGAGCTACATAGAGGCAAGTGAATTGAAGGTATTTCTAGCAAGTAATGGCTGTGTCAGTGACGTGCGGTGAGGTTCATGGCTGGTGAGGCACTGACTTCATCACAGTCAGATTTACAAACATGAACCTTAAAGAGTATCTTATTCACCATTTGATTGGCAGCAGTTAACGGGTTCTGTTTAAAAGCTCATACCAGCATTCTTCCCTGTTTGGCACTCAGCATCAAGGGTTGGAATTGGGGGTTAAATCACCAAAAATTATTCCCGGGCGCGGCGCCGCGGCTGCCCACTGCTCCCCTCATCTCCCAGGGGGTGATCAAGGGGATGGGTCAAATGCAGAGGACACATTTCATTACACCTAGTGTGTGTGTGACAATCATTGGTACTTTAACTTAACTTTAACTTTACACATACAAACTGTAGCACACAAAAAAGCACATTTAATAAAAAAAAACGTTATTATGGTCTTACCTTTACTTATAAATGAAGTCCATGCGCCGCTGTTGTGCTGGATTAATGCACCCCCGCCGTAGAATGCACCCCCTGACGGGAGTGTTGTATCCACTAAAGCCCACACTTAAACTTTCCACGTGCAAGATTGAATCTATTTAAAAAAGTTATTTAATAAGAAGCCAAAAAGTGCAAAAACAATAATGTTCGTGTTGGAGGAGTTGTGAATGAATGACATATGAAATCCGTGCTGCAGTCTGCAGGTGTACTTAATGTTGTGGCCCTGCAGTCATTCACAACTCCTCCAACACGAACATTATTGTTTTTGCACTTTTTGGCTTCTTATTAAATAACTTTTTTAAATAGATTCAATCTTGCACGTGGAAAGTTTATGTGTGGGCTTTAGTGGATATAACACTACCCGTCAGGCAGTGCATTCTACGTCGGGGGTGCATTCTCTACCACCAGGAGGCGGGATTACTGCGAGCCTCAGCCAGTGCGTCTTTTGCAGCCGTTTTATGATTGCTCAGCACAAGAAATACTTACACACATACAGTTGTTGACAAAATACACTGTACATTATATACCTCAGCTAACTAAACAATGGAAATGTATAATATAATTCATATAGCAATACGGTCTCACTGCACAGCAGGCCAGCAGTTAGCCGAGTCATTGCGCAATCCATGTTGAGGCACAACGCAGTGACGTGCCTCAACTGGCTGCTGATCACCGCACCGTCTCTTCTCAGTATTTGAACGGCAAATGTGAAAATTCAGCGATTTTGAATAAAAATAATCTAAAACTGGTGAAGTTAAATGGAAAATAACTTGATAGTATAATCACTGGATACATATAACAATTTAATATATTTTTTTACTTTTTACATTTTTTTTCTTTCCATGATGGCACGTGAGGCCCCGCCTCACCTGCCTCCACTGACTGCACGTCACTGGGCTGTGTACTACAAAACCCAAAACCAAAACTAACTTTGTGTATTTCTCTTTCCCGCATTGCAATCAATTATGCAAATGAGGCTTGATGACGACTAGCTAACAGCTACTTTATTTTAGAAGCTAAATAGCTAGTTAACGAGAGATGTGTTTGCACTCTCAGAAAAATACTGCCTCGTGTTATTGCACAAAATTACACTTCACGTGGTCAACCCAGAAGAAAAGGTATAAAAGGATCAAAACAGCATTGGACTACTAATTTATACAAAGATATCTTGAGAAAGTATCTTTATAGTAGACATAGATTTGGTCCGATAGTCAAGAAATCAATTAATCGAACAAAAAATGAAAATTAACTCGGTAACTTTGCCATCATCAATAAATTGCTAATTTGTTTACTCTTTGCATCACTCTTAGCACCTGAGTGTGTTTACTCAAGAATAGAATCAATTATACAGTCGTGGTCAAAAGTTTACATACACTTGTGAAGGAAATAATGTATTGTGGCCAAACAGCTCACTTTTTGTTTCATCTGACATCACATGGACAAAGATAAGACTTTCTGGAGGAAAGTTATGTGGTCAGATGAAACACAAATTGAGCTGTTTGGCCACAATACCCAGCAATATGTTTGGAGGAGAAAAGGTGAGGCCTTTAATCCCAGGAACACTATCCCTACTGTCAAGCATGGTGGTGGTAGTATTATGCTCTGGGCCTGTTTTGCTGCCAATGGAACTGGTGCTTTACAGAGAGTAAATGGGACAATGAAAAAAGAGGATTACCTCCAAATTCTTCAGGACAACCTAAAATCATCACCCCGGAGGTTGGGTTTTAGGTGCAGTTGGGTGTTCCAACAGGACAATGACCCCAAACACACGTCAACGGTGGTAAAGGAATGGCTAAATCAGGCTAGAATTAAGGTTTTGGAATGGCCTTCCCAAAATCCTGACTTAAACGTGTGGACAATGCTGAAGAAACAAGTCCATGTCAGAAAACCAACACATTTAGATGAACTGCACCAATTTTGTCAAGAGGAGTGGTCAAAAATTCAACCAGAGGCTTGTGGATGGCTACCAAAAGCACCTTATTGCAGTGAAAGTTGCCAAATGACATGTAACCAAATGTTAACATTGCTGTATGTACAAACGTATACTTTTAGATTTGGTCACATTTTCAGTAGACCCATAATAAATTCATAACAGAACCAAACTTCATGAATGTTTTATGTGACCAACAAGTATGTAGTCCAATCACTCTATCACAAAAAATAAGAGTTGTAGAAATTATTGGAAACTCAAGACAACCATGACATTATGTTCTTTACAAGTGTATGCAAACTTTTGACCACGACTGTATGTCAGTCATCCGAAATCTTTGTTTGTGTGGGCGGAGGCAGAACCGCTACCTTACACACACAGAAAGCAAGGACAGAGCCTCGCTGCTCGTTACTTGCTAGTGAAAGGCACTTCCAGGTAACAAATTACAAGGAAAAAGATGATTGCAAAGCCAAATGTCCCTGTGTGGAAATCATTTGGCTTCAAAAGAGTGAGCAACATAAGCACATCAACATGCATGTCCAATTTGTTGGAACGTGATAGCAACACAAAAACCAACAACAAAACCACCCATCCAGTTTTTCCAACAAGATGTTCAATATTCATTGAAGTGCAATTTTTGCTGACTGAGATTGAAAATGTATTTAATTTTTATGTTTGTTTTCTTATGCAGGATAATCAAAAAATATTGCCTTCCCACTTCAATGGGGACAAAACCCAAATGACAAATCAAATTTCATTGCGTTTCAAAGGAATACTTGCATTATTGTGATGTATTATTATTTAATGCTTAATTTGGTCTCAAAATAATGCTGAGAATATTATGATATATATATATATATATATATATATATATATATATATATATATATATATATATATATATATATATATATATATATATATATATATATATATATATATATATATATATATATATATATATATATATATAATGCTGAGCATATTATGATATATATATATTTTTTATATATATATATATATATATATATATATATATATATATATATATATATATATATATATATATATATATATATATATATATGCATTGTATATTGTCACTGAAGGCATCAAAACTGTGAATGAACACATGTGGATTTATGTACCTAACAAAAAAAGGTGAAATAACTGAAAACATGTTTTATATTCTAGTTTCTTCAAAATAGCCACCCTTTGCTCTGATTACGGCTTCACACACACTTGGCATTCTCTCTATGAGCTTCAAGCACATGTGTGAAGTGAAAACCATTTCAGCAATTTAATAAAATCAACTTAGCTCACCTTTTTTCATTCACGCACAGCACAAAACGTTTGGTGGACAAAATGAGACAAAGAAGGAGTGGCATAAAACACGTCTTTCTGTGGCAGCGTCGGAGAAAGTTGTACATGTAAACAAACTACGATGAGTTCAATGATCGCTGATTTTAGTAGGACAAAACGATGTTCACCAAATACTCTCATCAGTGAAGCATGTTTAACATAAACAGTGGGATTTCTAACAATTAGTAAGGTTTGTGTCATGTTTGTTCTCCTACAGAAAATATATTAAAACAACAAATATATTTTTTTCTTCATCTTTTTCCATTTTCACACATCTCTGAAAGAGGTCCAGGGAGCCACTAGGGTGGCGCTTAAGAAGCACCAGATCAACAAAAACATGCAATTAAGGCTATGTCGACACTAAGCCGGATAACCCCTGAAACGAATAATTATTTAGCCTAAGCCCCGTTTCAGGCACACTAAACTATCGTTTAAGGTTCCCTTCCTCTGACAACTTTTTACACAGGTACAGTAAGTGCGCCGTGTATTTCTTGAATCTCCGGCTCTTAGCTTTGTATGGACTCATTGATCGTTTACAAACTGAGTTTGGAGAGGAAGTGACGCCAGTAGGACTGTGCCCCACACAGGAAGTGACGTCAGAAAGAACACGTCACAGCCAGCTTCATATTAAAGCGGTTTCGTAACTTGGAGCTAACCACTGGAAATATGAAGGCGAGTCATCCAGACATGCCCGTGTTTCTCCTTCCGTCTGTACAGACGCTTGTGGAAATCACACATGAATACCTTATGAGAAAGCGATTGCAGTTATTTGGGATACAACACATCTCAGACGGCAAGAGAACTTTCCAATGTCCAGGTCAGAGGTGATTCTACTTAGCGAAAAACTTTGTCCATTTGTCAAAGGAGAGTCAACGAGAATGCGGGCTCCCGTGGATGTGATAAAAAAGGTAGCGTGTGCTTTGTATTACCTGGCCGTCGAGGGAAGACTACGGAAAACGGCGAATGCTTTTGGACTGGCAAAGCAGACTGTATCAGTTATTGTCCGCCATGTATGTCGTGGACTCAACGTCTAGGTCCGGAGTATATAAAGTCACCAAAAACGAATGGACAATGAAGGTGAAGGCAAAAGAGTGAGGAGTGTCCTGACCAGATATCTACATCCCTAGATTGATTGATGTAAAATGTTCTTTATCACATTGTTTACGTGTCTAATAAAGATTTGAGTAATGTATGATGGCTCAGGTGTGATTCACTACAATAGGGCCCTACAGCACACTGGATTCCAGTTAATTGAAATACCACAACACTGGATATTGTTCAGATAAGTTAAATTTAAGAACTTGCACACAAAGCAACACTGGAGGTGACTATGACGTGCGCATTTTCCGCACATGCGTACTAGGCGGACGGCGGATGGAGGGGGTCTTAAACGAATACTGTGTGTGTGGACACGGATAAGGTTAGGTGGGATTTACCCTGGATAACCTTAAACTTAGTGGGCCTAAGTGAAGACTTGTTGGTCATATTTCGGTAATCTGAACACTAAGAGTCCTTTAAGAGCTTAACCTGTAATGCAGTGGTTCTTAACCTGGGTTCGATCGAACCCTAGGAGTTCGGTGAGTCGGCCTCAGGGGTTCGGCGGAGCCTCCGCCACGGAGGTATAGACACATCCGAATTATCGTGTAAATAAAAACTTCTCCCTATCGATGTATTATGGATACCCCCAAACAATGTTCCCTCTAATTTGCAGGTTTTTTGATCGATTGATTGAAACTTTTACTAGCAGATTGCAAAGGAAGAGAATACATTATATGAAACAGTACAGTTTACACAGTACAGTACATATTCCGTAGAATTGACCACTAAATGGTAACACCCGAATACGTTTTTCAACTTGTTTAAGTCGGGTTCCACGTTAATCAATTCATGGTAATGTGTGTAATTTGTTGTGAGTTCATGCACTGTGTTGGTTTTGTTCTTTGAACAAGGTGATGTTCATGCACTGTTAATTTTGTGCACCAGTAAAAAAACATGACCTTGTCTTGAATTAAAAAAACAAAAACATTTTATTTTTCACTAAAGAAGGGTTCGGTGAATGCGCATATGAAACTGGTGGGGTTCGGTACCTCCAACAAGGTTAAGAACCACTGCTGTAGTGTATCCTAGTTCCTGTATTTTGGACATCGCAAACTTTAATTTGGTATTTTTGGGTTTCCCCTGTGTTTCCGTATTTAAACCTTTTATTGGAGCTACATTCCACTGCTGCCTCTTCATGCTCCTCTGCATTTTGGTGCACTTTGCCCTAACCGTGACTATCAAAAAACATCATATCTCTAAAGAAAAAGGCAAACATTTTGGCCAAATTGTGCACAAAAATCTCCACCTGAGATTTAGCGTGCCCATAAAGAAGCATGGTTGAAGCAGCATCACGCCTTTGAGGGCGAAAATTATCCGGCTGAAACTTCAGCTGCAGTCAAGGTGTCATGAATTATGTATGACTGTTGATTTTTTTTTTTTTTTTTTCAAGACAGAAAAACAACCTTCAGGGCTTCACGTTGCCTACATATTTCTTATTCCGCATTTGACTTCTATTGCGGGACGGATGCTAGAAGACGACAATGGGCAAACGCAGCTTCACCACTTATCTTACCATTGGGAAAAAGAAAAAAAAAAGAATTCTCCCAGGGATGTATTACTGTGATGAGAAAAGGTCCAGGATAGAGAGAAGCAAGGTCTACAGCAGCACTAGGCAGAACTACCCAACTGCAGAATGTGGATATTTACCTAAACACACAAAGGCATCTCACACGGGCTCGGCCTTGGTTGCTGTCTTGGGAGACAACACTTTTTTGTCTCGACACATACATAATGCAACAGCAGAATTGCTCGTGATTTATGAACAGCCCCCATAATTCAAAAGCAGTGCACCAGCTGTGGTCATTACGCACCTCTAGAGGACATCCACCATTGGGTATACATGTTAAGCTTACCCGTGATTACGACACAACTGCTGGGTTGCAGTTGAATTTAACAGGGCGAAAACAATTCTCTAGACAGCCATGAATTGATTTACGTGGACCCCGACTTAAACGAGTTGAAAAACGTATTGGGGTGTTACCATTTAGTGGTCAATTGTACGGAATATGTACTGAACTGTGCAATCTACTTATAAAAGTTTCAATCGATCAATCAAAGCCATGCACCTTACAGTCGTATAACGTGGTATGTGACACATGCTAACTGATAGCAGGCTACCGTTAGCATGCAAGCAAGCTAACGGTAGCGTGCTAACTTTTTGTGCTAGTTTTGCTACCGTTTGACACGTTTGGTACGTGACACTTTTAAGTTAAAGTTAAAGTTAACGTACCAATTCACACACACACACACGAGGTGTGGTGAAATGTGTCCTCTGCATTTGACCCATCCCCTTGTTCCATAGTGTTGTGTCGTTCGCGAACGATTCGTTCGAAAGAACAAATCTTTTGAGTGAACGTACTGAACCGAATCACTTCATGAACTGATTCGTTCCTTTCTCAGTTCAGTTGAGCTCCGCCCCGACCATGCCGGTATGAGTGGAACTGGCGCATTCTGTGACTCACTGAACCCTCGACATTGGCGAACGACGCAGCCAATGAGAGGGCGGTGGAAGGGACCGAGCGAACGATTCGTTCACCGCGGATTAACGACATGAATCACTCAGTGAACGACAACGCTCTCGCTCTCTGCTCTGCTTGCCCCAATGCCGCGAGTGATTCTCCTCCCGTCGCGGGGGATATGTTTCATGCCATTGGCATCCGTTCTCCATTCATTCTCCAAGCTAACGACTAATGTTGACTCAAGCCACATGAAAACAAACACACGTCCCCATTATCTCAACACATAAAGTTATGAGAGTAGACTAGTAGAAAGTCCATGGAGGCTGAGCAGCAGCGACTCAAGGGGGAGGGGCGGAGGGTAAAGAGTAGGGCAGGCTGTTTTGAGAAGATTTAAAATAAAAATAATAACTAATGTATGTACACGTACATAGGCTATTATTTACACAGTTATTGTAACAAAAATAAATTTCTCCTTGGGGATCAATTCTGATTCATATTATTATTATTATTATTATTATTATTATCATCCATTCTACTGCAACTGTTGTTGTTGTTGTTGTTTAGTAGCTATCATCATCATTATAATAATGCTGATTTGCAATTAAACTGTACTGCTGCTGCAGAAGGGATTCGGTTCACCTACTGAACTGCGGCCACAGTGTGGCGCTGTGTCAGTCACTGATTCTAGTGATTCGTACAGTCAAAAGAACTGCAGAAGTGATTCGGTTCACGTACTGAACTACGGCCACAGTGTGGCGCTGTGTCAGTCACTGATTCTAGTGATTCGTACAGTCAAAAGAACTGCAGAAGTGATTCGGTTCACGTATTGAACTGCGGCCACAGTGTGGCGCTGTGTCAGTCACTGATTCTAGTGATTCGTACAGTCAAAAGAACTGCAGAAGTGATTCGGTTCACGTACTGAACTGCGGCCACAGTGTGGCGCTGTGTCAGTCACTGATTCTAGTGATTCAGTACAGTCAAAAGAACTGCAGAAGTGATTCGGTTCACGTACTGAACTGCGGCCACAGTGTGGCGCTGTGTCAGTCACTGATTCTAGTGATTCAGTACAGTCAAAAGAACTGCAGAAGTGATTCGGTTCACGTACTGAACTGCGGCCACAGTGTGGCGCTGTTTCAGTCACTGATTCTAGTGATCCGTACAGTCAAAAGAACTGCAGAAGTGATTCGGTTCACGTACTGAACTGCGGCCACAGTGTGGCGCTGTGTCAGTCACTGATTCTAGTGATTCGTACAGTCAAAAGAACTGCAGAAGTGATTCGGTTCACGTACTGAACTGCGGCCACAGTGTGGCGCTGTGTCAGTCACTGATTCTAGTGATTCAGTACAGTCAAAAGAACTGCCGATCCCATGAAAACAAGCCACATGAAAACAAACACACGTCCCCATTATCTCAACACATAAAGTTACGAGAGTAGACTAGTAGAGGAGACAGAAAGAAGGGGCGGGGGTTTAAGTGTAGGGCAGGCTGTTTTGAGAAGATTTAAAATAAAAAATAATAACTAATGTATGTACACATACATAGGCTATTATTTACACAGTTATTGTAACAAAAATAAATATCTCCTTGGGGATCAATTCTGATTCATATTATTATTATTATTATTATTATTATTATTATTATTATTATTATTATTATTATTATTATTATTATTTCTATCCCTTCTACTGCAACTGTTGTTGTTGTTAGATTAACGCTAGTCCCTACGCAGTGCTTCTCCCGCGAATGTCTGCACTGTACTGTCTGTACTACGCCCCCCCCCCCCCCCATTTTTTTTGGGGGGGGAAGGGGTGTGTGATTCGGTGAAGTAATTTTTTGAACGAATCAATTTAAGGAACTGATTCTAGTGATTCAGTACAGTCAAAAGAACTGCCGATCCCATCACTATTGTTCCACCTCCTGGGAGGTGAGGGGAGCAGTGGGCAGCAGCGGTGGCCGCGCCCGGGAATAATTTTTGGTGATTTAACCCCCAATTCCAACCCCTGTTGCTGAGTGCCAATCAGGGAGGTAATGGGTTCCATTTTTATAGTCTTTGGTATGACTCGGCCTGGGTTTGAACTCACGAGCTACGGATCTCAGGGCGGACACTCTAACCACTAGGCCACTGACTGTTAGCATGCTAACATTAAATTGCTAACTTTTTTTTGCTTTTTTTTAAAAATTAACTCTTTTTTTTTTTTTCTCTAATTCCCCAGCCATACACCTTACAGTCTTATAACTTGGTATGTGCAACTTCTTAATTGTTAGCATGTGAACATTAGCATGCTAGCATGTTACCTTTAGCATGCTAACTTTTTGCGCCACTTTTAGTCATATAACTTTGTATGTGACAGTTGTTAACTGTTGGCAATGCAAACGATAGCAGGCTGGCAAGCTAACTTAGGCTTGCCAACTTTTTCATCTATTTTTACACTTTTTTAAATCTGTTTCCGCAGCCATACACCTTTGAGTCGCATAACTTGTTATATGATACATGCTAACTGTTATTATGCTATCAATAGCACACATGCTAAGTGTTAGCATTTTAATGTCAACATGCTACTGTTGTAGGCTAGCTCTGTGACTCATTTTGACACTTGTTAACTGTTAGCATGCACACGATAGCATGCTAGCAAGCTAATTTAGGCTTGCTAACTTTTTAATCTATTTTTACACTTTTTTAAAATCTATTTCCGCAGCCATACACCTTTGAGTCGCATAACTTGGTATATGATACATGCTGACTGTTATCATGCTATCGTTAGCACACATGCTAAGTGATAGAATTTTTTTTTAAACATGCTACTGTTGTAGGCTAGCTCTGTGACTCATTTTGACACTTGTTAACTGTTAGCATGCACACGATAGCATGCTAGCAAGCTAATTTAGGCTTGCTAACTTTTTCATCTATTTTTACACTTTTTTTAAATCTATTTCCGCAGCCATACACCTTTGAGTCGCATAACTTGGTATATGATACATGCTGACTGTTATCATGCTATCGTTAGCACACATGCTAAGTGATAGAATTTTTTTTTAAACATGCTACTGTTGTAGGCTAGCTCTGTGGCTCATTTTGTACAGTTACACTTAAAACTGACACATTCGGACACTCGGCACCATCTAATAAGTGTCATGCTAACTAATAGTTAGCATGCTCATTTTCGCATGCAAGCAAGCAAGCTAACGGTAGCATGCTATCAGTAAGCATGACACTTATTGGTGCAGAGTATCCGAATGCGTCACTTTTAGGTGTAACTGTACAAAATTAACCACAGAGCTAGCCTACAACAGTAGCATGTTTACATGAAAATGCTAACACTTAGCATTTGTGCTTACGATAGCATGATAACAGTTAGCATGTATCATATACCAAGTTATGCGACTCAAAGGTGTATGGCTACGGAAATAGATTAAAAA
The DNA here is from genome assembly GCF_033978785.1 of Entelurus aequoreus. Lineage (NCBI taxonomy): Eukaryota > Metazoa > Chordata > Actinopteri > Syngnathiformes > Syngnathidae > Entelurus > Entelurus aequoreus. The sequence goes on along the minus strand of NC_084732.1, from coordinate 76,254,919 downwards.
AAGTGTAAAAATAGATGGAAAAGTTAGCAAGCCTGGAGTTAGAAATCGGCACTGACTACAGTGGCGGACGTGCGCAAATTTTCAGGACTCATGCAAATCTCAAATACACATCAGCAGGTACCAGAAGGTAAGAAAAGTTGGTTTTGCATAATATTGTGAAACAAAACGCCAGATAATATGTCTGCTAATGGGTGCCATTTTGCGGTCCTTATACACACACCATAGTACTACCTATATCTCTGACTACGGTAGCCATAATGGGCCAACAATCCATCAAGCGGTGCGGCTTCAAAGTCATACTAAAACATTTTGATGGATTTTTAAGTGCCATGTGTAATGTTCTTTATTTTCAATGGAACATTTAAAGTATTGGTGTTGTTTACTGGCGTCATATTGCAGTCTACATGTATCTCTTATGTGTGCCTACCATCTACTGGTCACACTTATCATTACACCTTATACCAGATGAAATGTATTCAAAGTCGGTAAGCACAACCAGAATAATTATGTACATTAGGCGCACCGGGTCGATTTTTGAGAAAATGAAAGGATTTTAAGTGCGCCTTGTAGTCCGAAAAATACGGTAAGAGATAACGTTATCTTATTTTAAATCACATCTATTAGATAATACGGTGACCATTAAATGATGACACAGCTATGTATCTCTTTTAGCTTTAAGGGAAAGTGCACTTTTTGGGATTTTAGCCATTCATTCACAATCCCTATGTTTTTTTTATGCGTTCTAAAAGGTTGCACCCATAAAGCCTTCTGAAAACATTCAAAAACTGCCAATAATACTCCATTTACATCACGTGACCTGAGTATTAACCAAGTATTAGCAATATTGTTATTATAAGCACTAACACGGAAGAACTATTTTTAGCGGCGCTTTGATCACAAAGCGGTAACTAGCTTATACTGCTATATTGGTGTACTGAGCTGTTGAATAATGCCCTCTCCCTTCTATGGTAGAAGGATGTGGCCATAAACCGAGAAGCTGGTAAACTTTGGCATCCAACTTATACCCAAAGATGGCAAAAAAAGATAAACAAATACGCTTGTTTAATTTTTTGTTTTTTTACCTGCTTGAGCTTCATGATTAATTCTTTACCTAAACTGAACAATATACACATCCCATTAGTCTGCATTCAAGTGAGAGCAGACATTGTACAGTAAGTGATTGTGTTATTATGTTGGTAGTTTGTATTTTTTGTTTAGCACTTAGCTACTTGCTGGATTTGCTTATCAATCAGCTTCTAAAACTTGGAGCTCATCCACCTTATATTCAGGCTCAAAAAGATAAGGTTCTGTATCATAATTTGTCCCGGACAAGTCACATGAAGTCTGCCATGATTAGTAGTGTTGTTGTTGTTGTTGTAGGAATAAAAAAATGTTAGATGCGTCTGTGAAATCATACTATACGTATGCTTAAAATTACTAAAATACCACATAGTGTTATTACATGTTATTATGAATGTGCCTGTTACTAAATTGCATACATAGTTACAGTGTGTATAATAAACTTTGGAGGTTTTTGTTTTTTTAGGGCACTTTAAAGGCAGAATAGAGCCAATCCCTTTATCTTGATTTTGATTGGAACGTGCCATTTTGAAAATGCTTAAACGAAAATTAAAAGTATGTTGGAGTTCGGGTGTTGGTGGAGGGAACAGTGATAAAGTCATCTAAATAATTTGTGTTAAAAAGGGGGCAGATAAATATAAGAATAGTATTCTTCCATCTGCTCCTTTCTGATCATGGAAATGTATAAGAAACAAAAAAACAGTGAAAGTGTCAACTGTACATGGCTTGTATATATGCATTTTCATGAAAGGAATAAAAAGAAATGATGATGAAAATGATGATGATCTCCATTTTTAGCTGACTTTTGCTAGTTTTTATTTACGAGTTAGAATGCATTAAAAAAATGAAAAAAAATGTGTTCATGTAAATGTAGGGTAAAATTCCAAAATAAGTGCAGTTCCCCTTTAAAGGCTGATCTATGATGATTCTAATCTACATTTTAACACACTTCCTTGTGGTCGATTTAAATATGTACTGGATACATTTTATTGTACATTTGGCGTACATTTCACTCCACAGTCACATTTTAAACCCCTCTCTCAGTAGCCTATGACTGTAAAACGGTTTGTTTGTGGGGGTGGGGGGCTGTATTTTCAGATGCAAATGAACCTTGTCCCTGTACACAGTTGAAATATATATTTTGAAGGTAAACATCGCCGCTATTTTCCTTCAGACACAACTCGAAAATAAACTTCACAGCAAATCTCACAGCACTGTCACAATCAAGGATGTGATATGGACCCATTTGCAAGAAAGGCAACAGGTTTGTTCCCAAACCACTGGAGGAACTCAGGAATCAAAAGTACCACATAAAGTAACAAATATTTAAAAAGGGAAAAAAAGTAGGATCATGGCTTGGAGCAGAACTCCTCACGAACGACATTTGACAACTGAATACACCTGGATTAGTCGCCAGAGGAAGGGGAGGGTTGATTGAAGGAAACAAGTGCCAGGGCAAGACACAGGTGCAATAAATAAGCAGTGTGCGCATGCCATTATTAGATGAAAACAATATGTTAACCGTGTCAATATTTATGTGGTAAGCCCAACATAGCTTGATTGAAAACATCACGTAAGGACACTAACGTGACACTGAAAACCGATCTTACACGAAATAAACAGGGCGCTGATGAATTGTGGCATGCAGCTTTCTCACACGACCGATTAGTATAATGTTGCAATGGTGCCGTCTTTCAGCAGCTGCTTAGTGGTCATCCTACTTCGTACTGGCCGAAGTTAACAGAACAGTCCTGTTGTGGACAAATAAACATGAAAAAGTGTATTTTATAGACATAGAGCAGGCGGGAGGGCATGAGGCGAGATGATATGACACAGGAGGCTTCCGGCGAGGTAGGGGGCTGACAGAGCACGTACTAAAATGCCCACATAAGTTAAGAATAAACTGCAAAACAGCATTCAAAGGCGTTCAAAACTGCTTGCAGCCTCACAACTAAATGCATGAAACTTATGAATTTACACTTTGCCGTTGTTCAACACAAGTATCCGACATTGTAACAACATTTACGAGTCAGAAAAGACAACAATTCTCATAGGTCCCCTTCAATGTTTTCAACTGGTGTTTCGCCCTTTAGTTACAAAACATTATAAAAGTCCATAAAATGAACAACATTTTATAGACATCAGAGCAGGCGGGAGGGCATGGGGCGAGACTATATGACACAGGAGGCTTCCGGCGGGGTAGGGGGCTGACAGAGCATGTACTAAAATGCCCACATAAGTTAAGAATGAACTGCAAAACTGCATTCAAAGGCGTTCAAAACTGCTTGCAGCCTCACATCTAAATGCATGAAACTCATGAACTTACACTTTGGCGTTGTTCAACAAAAGTATCCAAAATTGTAACAACATTTACGAGTCAGAAAAGACAACAATTCTCATTGGTCCCCCTCAATGTTTCCAACTGTTGTTTCTCTCTTTATTTACAAAACATTAAACAAATCTATACACTAAACATTTAATAGACATCAGAGCAGGCGGGAAGGCATGGGGCGAGATGGGACGGCATTAGGCGAGACAATATGCCCACATACAAAACCATTTCCTAAATAATTTCATACATTCACACATCCTTACAGTTTCAATGTGTACTCTTGAATTCATTGTATGGTAGTTGGTAGTCTTTCACATTGTAATTTGCCAATACTATGCATATATATTTCTGTATGCATACTACAATATCCATCCATTTTTTACCGCTTTACCAACACAGATAGACAGACAACATTCACACTCACATTCACACACTAGGGTCAATTCAGTGTTGCCAATCAACCTATACCCAGGTGCATGTCTTTGGAGGTGGGAGGAAGCCGGAGTACCCGGAGGGAACCCACACAGTCACAGGAAGAACATGCAAACTCCATACAGAAGACCCCAAGCCCGGGGATCGAACCCAAGGGATCGAACCCGGGACCTCCTTATTGTGAGGCACACACATTAACCCCTGTGTTACCGTGCTGCCCGCTTACTATAATAATAAATGTTAAATCATTAATGTTGCAATAAACAAACAATAATACATCTCTCATGTTCTGCTTCTTGACGTAACCATGGCCGGGGATCTAACATGTGGCCTCTGCCACAAAACGCGTAGAATAATTTGGTAATTAATTGTAATTCATTTGTTATTATATATGACAGAGCAGGAACGGACTTGGAATATGTTTGTCAGATTCTCATAAGACCTCGGTCATTATTTTCATTGACATTTGGGGTTAGTGCGTGTGCCTCACAATACGAAGGTCCTGGGTTCGATCCTGGGATCTTTCTGTGTGGAGTTTGCATGTTCTCCCCGTGACTGCGTGGGTTCCCTCCGGGTACTCCGGCTTCCTTCCACCTCCAAAGACCTGCACCTGGGGATAGGTTGATTGGCAACACTAAATTGGCCCTAATGTGTGAATGTTAGTGTGAATGTTGTCTGTCTATCTGTGTTGGCCCTGCGATGTGGTGGCGACTTGTCCAGGGTGTACCCCGCCTTCCGCCTGTGTGCAGCGGAGATAGGCCCCTGCACTCCCGCGACCCCGAACGAGACAAGCGGTAGAAAATTGATGGATGGATTGTCAAGGCGCATGCGCAATCCCACATGACTTCTGCTGCATGCTCGGCTGGCACCTCCACTGGAAGCGTGCGGGGACACGCCCCTGCTCGCGCAGGCAATCGGTAATCTGCGCACCTGGGACTAATGAACACAAGCTGCATAAAGACCAGCGAACCTGAAGATCCAGTGTCGGAACATAGTTCACTCTCGTAGTAAGCATCCCGTCTCTGGCTTCCCTTCCGCTTACTTGCTCTCTCTGTGCCTTCCCTGTTTCCCGTGTCTTATCTCCTTTGTGTTCCCCGCAGTGCCTTTCCTGTTCCCCGTGATCGACCTGTGTGCCGACTTCCCTCTGGATTCTGGACTGCCTCCCTCGATCTTCGACCCTTGCTTGGACACGGACCTCGTTGCTTCTCTCCAGCCCCCGACCGCTTGCTTGCCCACGGACTGCCTTCTCGCCTTGCCCCTCTGGTCTGACGAAGGAGTCATCCAATACGCACATACAACAAACTCCGGTAGCATTTACATTGCTAATTCTACACATCGTTTTGCACCAAACACTTAGAGTAGCATACACATCCCACACATTCATCATCAGCTTCAATAAAGCTATTGAACTGATTCCTGCCGCTTTGTCGTCTTCTTCCCCCGCTGTACGTAACATGGATGGATGGATTTTACAAACTTGTTTTAATTCTTACAACAACACAGAACAAAGTCCTTCCTTTGTAGGCACAATTATAGTTGCATCCATCCATCCATCCATCCATCCATCCATCCATCCATCCATCCATCCATCCATTTTCTTTCGCTTTTCCCGTTCGGGGTCGCGGGGGTGCTCATTTGTATCTAATTACCGGATTCCGGTTGGCTACCAAAGTTGGAGGCAATCGTTGGCTTGCAATTTCTCCAACGGCGAGTTGTCTGCAACCGTGACACTCTCGCGGTCTCGCAGTCTTTTTAAGCAGAGCTGAACTTTACATGTTTCACTCACTGTGTTCTTTTACACACAGTCCAATTACACAGGAGGTCTATGAACAAATGACTCCATAATGACAGATCTCTTTCTAGCACTCCCACACACAGCCTATTCATTTTTTAATAGCCAATTACTGAGAAAATGGTTAAAAAGAAAAAAAAAATATCATTGGATAACTGACGCTTTCTTTATCATCTGGGATTCCATTATTGCTAATGGTCAGCGTCATGTTTATAAAGATTGTGGTGTTTGTGATGTGATGTTCCCCCTGACTGTGAAAAAAGCAATCCGGCATCACCAAATCGCATCAACATAGTTGTGTTTGGGCATCACACCTCAAGGCATTAGTCACAGAAGACATATTTGACTTGGATGCACTAAGCCAGACATATTGGGGGGGGGGGGGGATATGCATTCCCTCCATGCCTCCTAATCTCACACAATCAATAGGATTGCCAAGATTATGCATAATAGACTGGACAGATTGAAAAGACACATTCATGGTCAGGGATATGAAAATAGTTTGTAAGCACATGTGTGGAGAAACTTGATACAGTGCCTTAAAGCCGAGCAGGGGGTTAAATACACAGGTCAAATATGAAATAAAGGCCTTCTAAATTCAGAACAGCAGACATTCTTTGTGCAAACGACAGTGGTGAGTCATCAACCCATCGCCAGTGATAAATCTAATAGCTGCCTGATAAACCGTATCAAGTGGTTTTAAAGGCCTACTGAAACCCACTACTACCGACCACGCAGTCTGATAGTTTATATATCAAGGATGAAATCTTAACATTGCAACACATGCCAATACGGCCGGGTTAACTTATAAAGTGCAATTTTAAATTTCCCGGGGAACTTCCGTCTATGTATGGTTGAAACGGAAGTATTGGGACACATTGTATCCCAATACAAACAGCTCTGTTTTCATCGCAAAATTCCACAGTATTCTGGACATCTGTGTTGGTGAATCTTTTGCAATTTGTTTAATGAACAATGGAGACTGCAAAGAAGAAAGCTGTAAATGGGATCGGTGTGTTAGCGGCTGGCTGCAGCAACACAACCAGGAGGACTTTGAGTTGGATAGCAGACGCGCTATCCGACGCTAAACGCCAACCGCAGCGATGATCAGGTGAAGTCATTCGACGCGCCGTCGATCGCTGGAACGCAGGTGAGCACGGGTGTTGATGAGCAGATGAGGGCTGGCGTAGGTGGAGCGCTAATGTTTTTATCATAGCTCTGACGAGGTCCCGTAGCTAATTTAGCTTCAATGGCGTCGTTAGCAACAGCATTGCTAGGCTTCGACAAGTGGCACAGCATTAACCGTGTAGTTACAGGTCCAGTGTTTGGTTCGGTGTCTCCTGATAGTAGTATTGTTGATCTTCTGTCTATCCTTCCAGTCAGGGGCTTATTTATTTTGTTTCTATCTGCATTTAAGCACGATGCTATCGCGTTAGCTCCGTAGCTAAAGTGCTTCACCAATGTATTGTCATGGAGATAAAAGTCACTGTGAATGTCCATTTCGCGTTCTCGACTCTCATTTTCAAGAGGATGTAGTATCCGAGGTGGTTTAAAATACAAATCTGTGATCCACAATAGAAAAAGGAGAAAGTGTGGAATCCAATGAGCCCTTCTACCTAAGTTACGGTCAGAGCGAAAAAAGATACGTCCTGCACTGCACTCTAGTCCTTCACTCTCACGTTCCTCATCCACGAAACTTTCATCCTCGCTGAAATTAATGGGGCAATCGTTGCTTTCTCGGTCCTAATCGCTCTCGCTGCTTGTGTAAAGAATGGGGAAATGTGAGGAGCCCTTCAACCTGCGACGTCACGCTACTTCCGGTACAGGCAAGGCTTTTTTTATCAGCGACCAAAAGTTGCGAACTTTATCGTCGATGTTCTCTACTAAATCCTTTCAGCAAAAATATGGCAATATCGCGAAATGATCAAGTATGACACATAGAATGGATCTGCTATCCCCGTTTAAATAAAAAAAAATCATTTCAGTAGGCCTTTAAAGCCGAGCAAGGGGGTTAAATACACAGATCAAATATGAAATAAAGGCCTTCTAAATTCAGAACAGCAGACATTCTTTGTGCAAACGACAGTGGTGAGTCATCAACCCATCGCCAGTGATAAATCTAATAGCTGCCTGATAAACCGTATCAAGTGGTTTTAATGTAGATGGGGGAAGCATGTGTATAAATGATATCTCCAGAGCTGATGAAAATGCAGTTTGTACTATCTGCTCCATATAGTTCTGAAGAAGACAAGATGTATTTGTAAAGGGATGCTAATGAAGACTTCAGTTTATTTTAAAGTCTCTGAATATTCTCATTCATCCAGGTCATTGTTCTTACTCATCCGTAACTACCATTGAGGACACAGAGGTCATGTCCTCTGTATTTTTTGGAGGGACAAAAAGAAAATGATATAACTGACTGCAAATATACTTTGTGGAGGACATTGTCTGGCGTGCCGTGGGAAATTATGCAACTTCACCTAATTGGTCCAAGAAATATTTTTTGCAAATCAATAATTATAATCTGCATATAATGTGCCGTTGCTTAGTGTCTGTGCTGTGTAAAACTCGGCAGGGTAACCACGTAATACTCCATGTCAGTAAGCGGCAAGCAGGTAGTTAATTGCTTTGTAAAAGTCTGAATGTGTCGGGTGAGACGAGGATGGTTTGTTGTGATCCCAATATGCAGACCACAGCGGGAGGCAGCGTGCAGGTAAAAAAATGAACGAAAGGGAAAAGAAAAGGCAATGGCTATGCAAAACGAAAATAAAACTGAACTGGCTACAAAATAAACAGAAACAGAATGCTGGACGACTGCAAAAACTTACGGCGTACATCCGTACATGACATGACAATCAACAATGTCCACACAAAGAAGGATAGCAACAAGGTAAATAGCCTTGCTTGCTAACACAAAGCAGGTGCGTGGAATAGCGCTCAAAAGGAAGACATGAAACTGCTACAGGACAACACCAACAAAACAGGAAGGGCCACCAAAATAACAGCGCAAGACAGCAACTAAAGCACTACACACAGGAAAACACCAACAAACTCAAAATAAGGCACGACGACCTGGTGGAATTTCATTTTTTAACGTTTTCTGCTGGTGATGTGCCTCCGGATTTTTTCATGAAAAAAAATGTGCCTTGCCTCAAAAAAGGTTGAAAAACACTGCTGTACATCACAATGTGGTAGTTCATTCTCTAACAATATGCAATTTTTGGTCGTGCACAGCCCGCTATAACTCCAGACAACGTAACGGCAATGAAGTCCACTGTTACTGTAAACATTATTTGTTCTGAAATGTGCTGCATTACACACATTTATATATATTATACACACAGCATTACGACTAAATTATACTGACGTCACTAATGTTTGTTTCACCTGAAAGAAACTGATGTGAAACGCTGTCGGTATATTACCGTTGTCATGTCAGGTAGGTGCCGCCCCGACCTAAACCCAAAACACGTGCTGTGTGTAGGGCTTCACTATTCGTGCAAAAAGCACATACACTATATTGCCAAAAGTATTTAGCCACCTGCCTAGACTCATATGAACTTGAAGTGCCATCCCATTCCTAAACCATAGGGTTCAATCTGATGTCGGTCCACCTTTTGCAGCTATTACAGCTTCAACTCTTCTGGGAAGGCTGTCCACAAGGTTGCGGAGTGTGTTTATAGAAATGTTCTACCATTTTTCCAAAAGCGCATTGGTGAGGTCACACACTGATGTTGGTCGAGAAGGCCTGGCGCTCAGTCTCCTTTCTAATTCATCCTAAAGGTGTTCTATCAGGTTCAGGTCAGGACTCTGTGCAGGCCAGTCAAGTTCATCCACACCAGACTCTGTCATCCATGTCTTTATGGACCTTGCTTTGTGCACTGGTGCACAGTCATGTTGGAAGAGGAAGGGGCCCACTCCAAACTGTTCCCACAAGGTTGGGAGCATGGAATTGTCCAAAATATTTTGGTATCTTGGAGAATTCAACGTTTCTTTCACTGGAACTAAGGGGCCAAGCCCAACTCCTGAAAAACAACCCCACACCATTATTCCTCCCCCACCAAATTTCACACTCGGCACAATGCAGTCCAAAACGTACCGTTCTCCTGGCAACCTCTAGACCCAGACTCGTCCATCAGATTGCCAGATGGAAAAGCGTGATTCATCACTCCAAGGACGCGTGTCCACTGCTCTAGAGTCCAGTGGCGACGTGCTTCACACCACTGCACCCCACGCTTTGCATTGGACTTGGTGATGCATGGCTTAGACACAGCTGCTCGGCCATGGAAGCCCATTCCATGAAGCTATCTGTGTACTGTACGTGGGCTAATTGGAAGGTCACATGAAGTTTGGAGCTCTGTAGCAACTGACTGTGCAGAATGTCGGCGACCTCTTTGCACTATGCGCTTCAGCATCCGCTGACCCCTCCCTGTCAGTTTACGTGGCCTACCACTTGGTGACTGAGTTGCTGTTGTTCCCAATCTCTCCCATGTTCTTATAATAAGGCCAACAGTTGACTTTGGAATATTTAGCATCGAGGAAATTTCACGACTGGATTTGTTGCACAGTTAGCATCCTATGACAGTTCCACGCTGGAAATCACTGAGATCCCGAGAGCGGCCCATTCTTTCACAAATGTTTGTAGAAACAGTCTCCATGCCTAAGTGCTTGATTTTATACACCAAGTGATTAGGACACCTGATGCTGATCATTTGGATGGGTGGCCAAATACTTTGGCAATACAGTGTATCAAATGGAATGCAAGTCATCAGAATCAGGTAATACACCAACTTATATTCTTGTCTTCATGAAAGAAAGGCATCTATATGGGTTAAACATACTTGCATTATCATTAAGCACCTTTAACTTGTTAAAAAAAACGTCTTTTTCATAAATGAATAAACATAAATTATATATATGAATGAGGTAGATCCCCGAGACTTGGTCAATTGAAAAGTAGCACGCCTGCAGAAAAAGTGTGGGTACCCCTGATATACGACATGCATACGACTTCATTTAACACTTTATTTAGGCCAAAAATATGTATAATATGCTTTAAAAAATAAAAAAAATAAAAAATCTGAAGTGGCAATATTCGAAGCGAGATATGGGGAGAGACCACTCTACTCGGGGATACATGTGCTGTAACATTTGTTCAATTCTAATCCACATGAGTTGCAATAACATTTTTTATACTACGTTTATTTGAATAAACAGGAAGTTTTTTTGTGAAGATCATTTATTTAGATTTTTGGAGATTTAACACTAATTTAAGGTTAGCAAGAGTGTACATATTAGTGGGACTGTAGATTTTGCAATTTGTGATCAACTGAAAGAGAAGTTTTAGTAGATGACTGTCAAATCATTGGTGTGTAAGGAAAATAATAGTAGCCCTGAAACAGACCCTTGAGGCACCCCTTCAGGCACATTCAGACACTTTGATCAGGGGAAAAAAAAGAATCAAAGAACTGAGGTTTTTTTTTTTAAATCATGAAACTACTTGATTTAAATTTAGGACCTAAATCAGGGGTGTCAAACGTACGGCCCGAGGACCGGATCAGGCCCGCGAACAGGTTTTATCTGGCCCGTGGGATGAGTTTGCTAAGTATAAAAATGAACCTGGAATTTTGAATGAAAGAAACTGCTGTTCTAAATGTGTCCACTGGATGTCACAAAAAGCAATTATTTGTATCTTTGGAGATGATGCTACAAATGCACCAAAAAAATAAACCACCTGATGTTAGCGCATTGGTAGAGGTAAATTAATAAACTACATACACTACCGTTCAAAAGTTTGGGGTCACATTGAAATGTCCTTATTTTTTAAGTAAAGCACTGTACTTTTCAATGAAGATAACTTTAAACTAGTCTTAACTTTAAAGAAATACACTCTATACATTGCTAATGTGGTAAATGACTATTCTAGCTGCAAATGTCTGGTTTTTGGTGCAATATCTACATAGGTGTATAGAGGCCCATGTCCAGCAACTATCACTCCAGTGTTCTAATGGTACAATGTGTTTGCTCATTGGCTCAGAAGGCTAATTGATGATTAGAAAACCCTTGTGCAATCATGTTCACACATCTGAAAACAGTTT
>NC_084732.1:75505685-75615685 GCF_033978785.1 Entelurus aequoreus | reverse complement strand
ACCGTTGTGTCATCGGCAAACTTTATGATGTGATTGCCGGGGTGGGTGGCTGTGAAGTCGCGGGTGTAGAGTGAGTAGAGCAGGGGGCTCAGCACGCAGCCCTGAGGTGAGCCGGTGCTGAGGCTGAGGAGGTGTGGGTACCCATCCTCACCCTCTGACGGCAGTCAAGTCAGGAAGTCTTTAATCCAGAGACAGGTGGGGTTGGATATTCCGAGGTCTGCTAGCTTGGTCACCAGTCTGTCAGGTAAGATGGTATTAAATGCAGAGCTGAAGTCTACAAAGAGCAGCCGTACATAGCCCCCCCCCCCCTCCATGTGGGACATGGCGGAGTGGAGAGCCGCAGCGATGGCGTCCTCCGTAGACCTGTTGGCTCGGTAGGCAAACTGATGGGGGTCCAATACGGGCGGTAGGGATGAGAGGATGTGGGTCCGGACCAGTTTCTCGAAACACTTCATTGTGATAGAAGTGAGTGCCACTGGCCGGTAGTCGTTCAGACAGCTGACAGTGTTTTTCTTTTTGGGGACCGGGATGATGGTGGAGGTTTTCAGGCAGGATGGGACGGTGGCCTGGGACAGGGACCGGTTGAAGATGTCGGTGAGGACACCAGCCAGCTGATCAGCGCAGTCTCTCAGCACCCATCCGGAGACGCCGTCCGGTCCCACAGCCTTCCTCGGGTTCACGGCTTTCAGTGTGCGTCTGACCTCGTGCTCCGTCACTGAAAGGGTGAGGCTGCTGTGGTCTGTCGAGTGAGGTGTGACTGCTGATTGAGGTGTGGCTGTTGGGTGAGGTGTTGCTCCTGAGTGAGGTGTGACTGCTTCCGATGGTGTTACCTCAAAGCGGGCGTAGAAGGAGTTCAGCTCCTCTGCCGGCTGGGGGGTTGCTGGGCCTGTAGTTGGTCATGTGCTGGACCCCCTGCCATACCCTCCTGGAGTCGTTGCTTTGGAAGCAGTCCTCAATCTTTGTTTTGTAGTCCCCCTTAGCCTCCCTGATACCACGCTTCATTCAGGCTGGCTCTGGCAGTGCTGTAGAGCTCCCCGTCGCCAGATCTGAACGCGGTGTCCCTCTCCCTCAGCAGCCTCTGCACCTCTCTCTATATACATATACTGTGTGTATATACATATACTGTGTGTATATACATATACTGTGTGTATATACATATACTGTGTGTATATACATATACTGTGTGTATATATATATATATATATATATATATATATATATATATATATATATATATATATATATATATATATATATATATATATACACACACATATACACACACACACACACACACACACACACACACACACATGTATATATATGCATATATACACACGCATATATACACATATACATATATGTGTATATATATATATATATATATATACACACACATATACATGTCTGCATGCATGCTTTGGAGCCCCTGCCTCAAAGGAAAATAATGTTTGCCTATATATATATATATATATATACATACATATATACACACATACATACATACACATATATATACATACATATACACATATATATATATACATACATATATACACATATATATATATACATACATATATACACATATATATATATACATACATATATACACACACATATATATATATATTAGACTGCAACAACTAATCGATTATAAAAATAGTTGGCGATTAATTTAGTCATCGATTCCTTGGATTTATGCTATGCGCAGAGGCAATTTTTTTTATTTCAGAATTTAAAAACATTTTTTTTATAAACCTTTATTTATAAACTGCAACATGTACAAACAGCTGAGAAACAATAATCAAAATAAGTATGGTGCCAGTATGCTGTTTTTTTTCAATAAAATACTGGAAAGGATAGAAATGTAGTTAGCCTCTTTTATCCGATTATTAATCGAAGTAATAACCGACAGATTAATCGATTATCAAATGAATCGATAGTTGCAGCCCTTATATATATATATATATTAGGGCTGCAACAACTAATCGATTAAATCGATTATAAAAATAGTTGCCGATTAATTTAGTCATCGATTCGTTGGATCTATGCTATGCGCATGCACAGAGGCTTTTGAAAAAAAAAAAATTTTTTAATTGAATTTTTTATTTTTTTTTAAATAAACCTTTATTTATCAACTGCAACATGTACAAACAGCTGAGAAACAATAATCAACATAAGTATGGTGCCAGTATGCTTTTTTTCCCCCAATAAAATACTGGAAAGGATAGAAATGTAGTTTGTCTCTTTTATCCGATTATTAATCGATTAATCGAAGTAATAATCGACAGATTAATCGATTATCAAATTAATTGTTAGTTGCAGCCCTAATATATATATATATATATATATATATATAAATATATATATATATATATATATATACACACACTCATGTACACGTCTGCATGCATGCTTTGGAGCCCCTGCCTCAAAAGAAAATGTTTGCCTTGGTGCCCTCAAGTATGAACCCTCCTTTAAGGAAACACTTGCCTTGACCTTAAAAAGTACAAATGTGAGGCCTCTGTTTATGTAAGTGCAGTAGTTTCTTAATGGGGAAAGATGTTACTGTCTCTTGTTTTCATGTTAGCATTTAAGCTTGTGTCAGTCAGTCTAAGAGTTCATCAAAGTGCATTTTTTGGATAACCGTAATTCAAAACCGAAATGCTAACCGTCAGGAGTTTTACCGTGGTTACCATTGTTACATCCCTACTGTAAATCGTGGACACCAAGACGTGATAGAAAAGTACCCGAACACACTTGCATAGCTTCCCCAGCAGCCCAGAGATGAACCAATACATGAATCTGTGATACACTTGACACCTGTGATATCAGAAGTTGACGACCAGCAAACCACTTGGCGCAACGGTTTGTACTTCCAAGCCATCGCTTTTTTTCTGATGCATGTTTGCTGGCAAAACCCTCCCAAGCATCACTAGTAGAAATGAGAAACAAGATCCGGAGCAAAACAACCAAACTCACCCAGCAATTTTGTTGCGAAGAGGTTTGCTGGGAATGATGGCGATCTCCTCACACAACCTTTTATTGGTGTGGAAGTCATTGCCCAGGCTTGTGTAGTACTTCTCGATGATGACCCTGGCGGCCTTCTTGACCGTCTTCGTCCTGACTCGGCCCTTTGGAAACCAAAATACAAGTCAATTAACTACTGCATCAATGCAAATGTCTGTATTTGGTTTAGCCAGCATCCTTCACTTACATCAGCTACGCGTTACTTAACAACATTCTTCTAAAATCAAATCATTAACATAGCATATTGTCGTCTTACACCTACAGTAAATTGAAAAGACATTATATTAAAGGGTGTTGCAGGTAAACGCCTATATTTAATAATAAATCTTAATATGTACCCGAATTTATTGCAAACTATGCTCATGAAACACATTCAATATAATCAATTTCCTGAACTAGAAGTAGTTTAATACCAATGTAAACGCGAAAATGTATCTGTGTAAAAAAAAAAAAAAAGAGAAGAAGCTACAAGACTATTTTGACTGGACTAGTTAGCTTCAACTTGTATTTTAAATATTCCATCGCTGTACGACAAAATACACCGACAGCGATGAAAAATGCTGTTTCTGCGGTGAATATTGCGTTTGACATGGGTGAGGATTGAGAAGGATTGTTACGACCGATGAGAATTCAGTGAAGTTTCAGTACCCACCATGTTGGCCCGGCTTCTACGAGAGAATGCGGCCAACGTCAAACAGGAAGTTTAAGCTTTACACTGCGTGACGTCACAGTACACGCTAATTAAAACAGCGTCACCAAGCGTTTGGGAGAGGTAACAGCTGTGGAGTTTGAAAGTGTTGTATTAGAGCAGAATCTTTGTGTGCAAATATTATTCAGTGCAGTTTAAACTAAAGATAACAACTGAAAAAAGGAACACTTAATAAGTGATTGGACTATTGAAATTATATTCGCTTTAAAACTCGTAAAAATCATTAACAAAAAATAAAATAAAATAAAATAAAATAAATAAAAACTCCCACTCATAAAAAACTATAAAAACTCGTCCATTGTACATGTATCTGCCCTATATACATAACAATTTTGGCTATTAAATATTGCATTTCTACTAGAAGTATATAATATAATATATCAGTATGTACCATATAATAGGGCTGCGAATCTTTGAATGTCCCACGATTCGATTCAATATCGATTCTTGGGGTCACAATTTGATTATAAATCGCTATTTTTCGATTCAACGCGATTCTCGATTCAAAAACGATATTTTTACGATTCAAAACAATTCTCTATTCATTCAATACATAGAATTTCAGCAGGATCTACCCCAGTCTGCTGACATGCAAGCAGAGTAGTAGATTTTTGTAAAAAGCTTTTATAATTATAAAGGACAATGTTTTATCAACTGATTGCAATAATGTAAATTTGTTTTAACTATTAAATGAACCAAAAATATGACTTTTTTTTATCTTTGTGAAAATATTGGACACAGTGTGTTGTCAAGCTTATGAGATGCGATGCAAGTGTAAGCCACTGACATTTATTTATTTTTTTATAAATGTCTGTAATGATAATGTCAATGAGGGATTTTTAATCACTGCTATGTTGAAATTGTAACTAATATTGATACTGTTGTTGATAATATTCATTTTTGTTTCACTACTCTTGGTTTGTTCTGTGTCGTGTTTGTGTCTCCTCTCAATTGCTCTGTTTATGGCAGTTCTGAGTGTTGCTGGGTCGGGTTTGGTTTTGGAATTGGATTGCATTGTTATGGTATTGCTGTGTATTGTTTTGTTGGATTGATTAATACAAAATAAATACAAATAAAAATAAAAATCGATTTTTGAAAAATGAGAATCGATACTGAAGCATACAACGTGAGAATGGCGATTTGAATTCGAATCGATTTTTTCCCACACCCCTACAATATACTGTACATATATTATGCAAATATTACATACGTTATGTTATATTGCTACTACGGTAAATTTTTTGCCTATTTTATACCTGCATTATCCTTTCCATCCTTACACTTTCCATCCTTTGTAACTGAGCTACTGTGTGGAACAATTTCCCTTGTGGATCATTGCACTAAATTGGCCCTAGTGTGTGAATGTGAGTGTGAATGTTGTCTGTCTATCTGTGTTGGCCCTGCGATGAGGTGGCGACTTGTCCAGGGTGTACCCCGCCTTCCGCCCGATTGTAGCTGAGATAGGCTCCAGCGCCCCCCGCGACCCCAAAAGGGACAAGCGGTAGAAAATGGATGGATGGATGGATCATTGAAGTTTGTCTAAGTGGAAGTCTAAGTCTACTTTTTTAATCTCCAAAATAAATCCACTGTCACTGACAGCTTGGTAAAAGGTCTATTCAATAAAAGACATGCATTAAATGATTGCCAAATTACAAAATAAATGTAACAGTCTTTTTTTCATTTGTGTTATTTTGTACTTGCATATCTAATAAAACCTTCCTCTTGTGCACAATTTGCAGAACGCAGTTGATAATACTCGGGCTACAGCTATTAATCATTTTAGTACTCGATCAGTTTGTTCGATTAACCGAGTAATCGGATAAAACACTTTACAACGTCAATGCCTACTTTAGAAAAAAATAATAAGTTGAAATAAACAATTTTTCTGCTTGCCGTTGACGTGTATTTCTGGTCTTGTCATCCTCGTCCGGACAGAAGGGCGACACGGCAGTGCGGCTGGATCAAAAGAGACGTCAGAGACGCTGTATTGAACTAAAAGTTGCTTTATTACAAGCGAGCGTCATTATACAGGACTGCAGTTCCTGGAGGAGGTCACGTCAAAAAATGAGGCACTCCTAACTTGGAGAAGACAAACCATTAGCTTTGATATTCCTACCTCCTGTCTGTGGGTGTGTGCTAGTTCAGGAGAGCACATCCTGACCATAAAGGGGATGCTTGTCTGTAAGGGACTGAAAAACAACAGATGCCGGTCGTAACTTAGATGTTGGCATTAAGCTAAACATGTCGTCTCTTCTCACGTATAGGGCTATTCCCTTTGCATACGAAGGTCCAATTTTATTGCCTTTTCTTCCGCGAGAACTAATCCAATCTACACACAAATGTCAATACTGGAGGGCCCTATGTTATGTGCCCAAACTGAAATACCTACTGGTGGTTTGCTTTCTCCAAGATGAATATAAACATTCACCAAAACTGGAGTTAATTCACTTCACCGTAACCTTCATTTTTTTTCTTGTAATAAATTCACATCAATAAAATAGAAATTTCACTTTTAACGTGTGCAATAATTTAAAAAAATCCACCCGCTTTCATTTTCGGGCCATGCTGAAACTATGTCCACGCATTTAAAGTTCCGGGCACGTCATGTGAACAATTTATATTAGTTAAACTTAAACGATTAGTCAAAGCAACAGAATATGAATCAAAACTTTTTTCTAATAAAATTAATAAATATAATTGTTGCAGCCCTAAATAAAAAAAAGGTGTGAATCTCTGTCACCAATTGATTCTATGCAATTCCCAATTCCTGGGGTGATAATTTGATTCATAATCGATTCTCAATTCAAACAGATTCTCGCAATGTATTATTTGGTATAATAATTACAATGGAACGTTTTCAAAACAGGCTACCGGTTAGAAAAACTTGTTTTGGTTGCATAGGAAATGGCCTAAAACAGTGGTTCTCAAATTTTTTTTCACCAAGTACCACCTCAGAAAAAGCGCAGTAGGCCTAAGTATTCAATAAAAACAATGCAGAGGTTTTATTCAACAAGTATACTTAATATTTTTGTTTAAACATATAACACCGTTTGAATATGGGAAAATAAAAACACGGTACTTTAATCAAGTGATTTTTGGCGTAGCACAGCTTGAGAACTGCTAACCTAAAAACTTATTTTAAAAACATTTCATTTTTTAAATGCATTTTTGAAAATGATGAATTGATTTAGTTTTGGGATGAATAAGAATGGTGATTCATTTTGTGCACCCCTACTGTATTTAAAATACGGTAGGTGTACAAAGGCATATTAGTGGGGATTAGAATTTACTTCACACACAAACAACTCCCAAAAGGTGAAGACATCTTTTATTTTACATAAAAAAGGGTGCAAACTGGACTTCCCTTTAGGCATGGAGGGAATAAAAAGTGATTTTTCATGTGACGTATCATAACATGAATCCAAGGAGGGGAAACGACAGGCAACTCAGATTAAAAAAAGGATCTTTAGCTTTTTCAGCAAATTAAAAAAGAAAAGAAACAATAAAAAGTGGAAATGTGGGTCCTTCACGCTAGAAGCCCTTGACTAACTCAAAAAATACATTTTTGAAGTTGACATTCATATTTCAACACAATAGTTATATACACTTTTAAGATTTCTCTTAATCATAGCTCTGGGGAAGGGGGAGAATTGTGCCGAGGAGAGTTAATTCCTGGAGCTGTACAATTTT
Organism: Entelurus aequoreus; assembly: GCF_033978785.1. Classification (NCBI taxonomy): domain Eukaryota; kingdom Metazoa; phylum Chordata; class Actinopteri; order Syngnathiformes; family Syngnathidae; genus Entelurus; species Entelurus aequoreus. The sequence continues at coordinate 75,608,253 of NC_084732.1, read as the reverse complement.
GATTCAAGGGGACAAAAAATAAAATAAAAATAGAATACGGCTTTATATGTAATCCCAACAGAAAGAACAAAGAATACAGCGATGAAGTCTGTACAATTTCCAAATAAGCATCACAATATTGCAGTAAATGTCACCCTCTTCTTTAAAGAAAAAAATATACAGTAAGTCCAAGGTAATTCTACAGTACAGCAACGAGGAAAAGTGCCAGAGAACCCAAAAAAGGACAAAAGCCATTCATTGCCTCAGCTCTGGATGTCACATACAACCTGAAACTAGTAGTAGAAGTGGGATGGAATGATGCTTTTTTTTTTTTTTTCCTGTTGTCATATTTTACATGAGGACTGGAAGCCATAACGTCTCACAGAGCCGACAATAGACATGTTCCGCGGGCGACCCGGGATAAGCCATGCACGTACGAACGAACCGTATAGTCGTAAAAGAACAGGAAAAAGGAGGTATACCAGCTGTCAACGTTACAGCACGCCGTTAAAGGAAGAAGCAAAAGACAAAAATCTGCAAAAGTTAACTTCTGGAGACACCTTTTCCCCAACACTTCCTGGTACTGAAATCAGCCACCGCGCTTAAAATGACGTCAAGGACACGAGGCGGGGTGAAGATGGCCGACAAAAACAAACATTCAACTTTTCCTGGCACAGGTCAAAAGGCGTGGACTTGTAGTAGTCTCAGGAATGGCACTCTGGGAATCCAGGGGACGCAGTAAAAGGTTATTTAATCCACCTGGTTATTAGGAACGCGTCTCTCAGGGGGGGCCGGAATGACACAATCCTGGTGAATGAACCCGAGAGGCACAGAAATGTCCCAAAGGAATGAACACTTGTCATTCAAATAGCCAAATTCCCGACTGTAATGAGGAGGAACCCGGAAAAGGTCCCGTAGATTTTCATATTCAAGTACGTTCGATAACTTGGGCCCCGGAGTTACTCGTGTGAGTAGTGATCGGGGCTAAGAACCAACCAGAGAGTACAGTGTAAGTATGGATTCAGTGAAATCATAGCTAGCCACTTCTACAATACTCCGTTCGTAAAGATGAGGGGCGCGGGGGTTCCGCGAGACGCCACATTCGGCGAGTGTGCGTGTGCAGAGACGTGGGGTGGGGTAGGCCGGGTCATGGCACCAAGAAAAAAAAAAAAAGAAAAGGATGGGGACGCCATAAAGTAAAAAGTATCAACAAGGCGAGGAAAGCAAATGTAGTGCAGTCATGATCTCAAGCTTCTTTTCACATGTTGCTACCATCTCCTTCCCCTTAAAGCCATGGCTATTTGGATTCAACACAATTCACATTTGCAAGACATCAAATACAAAAAAAAACACAATAAGGAATTCACCGCGTTAGTGAGGATAGGCAAGGTGACGTACTGAGGATATTGTTTCAAGGCAGCCCTCCGTGTTCACCGAGGGGAACAAAAACACTTAACTAGGACGCCATGCCGACGCGCGTCGACAACAGTCGGGATCATCAAGCGTCGCTTTGCAGTGCGGGGGGCTTCAGACTGGACTTATTGGAGTACATCAAAGTCGCACACAAGTCCACATCTCTGTTTCCGAATCTCTTAACCCCCTCAGTGTTGCCTAGTAAAGTGAGGTGGTTGTTTGGGGTTAAGGCAGTGAACAGTAGTGTTTGTTTGTCTACGCTCCAAAGCAACTACTGGTGTACAGTCTAGTATTTACCGTCTCAATAAGAGCATACACTGACATCTTTTTTTTCTCCTTTTTTTTCTTTTTTAAACCATGCACAGGACAAATGATAGAAATGCTCCAGAAGTCATTTACTTTTCTGTCCATACATTCAGTGTGTATGTTGGGAGAATTAGTAAGAAACCTGGTGGCAACCGACAGATAAATATCATAAATAGTTTCTTCTTCCAGCCCAACAAAGTGTTCGGTTCACAGAACAAAAGAGTCTGGAGGGATTGTAGTGTGTTCGAGAGGTTGGGGGCGGGGGTTTAGAAATCCTCCTCTGAGAAGACGGTGCAGCGTGGCCTCCTGTGCTCGCTGGTCCCCACGGCAGAAAGTGCAGGAGCCCACGGAGGCGGTTTTGCGCTGCTCGTGTGTCAAAAGTCTACATTCAGTCCCACGTCAGGAATACCCCCAAACCTTACCGACGGGGAAATGAAAAGATGATTTAGTGAGTGAAAACAATCATAAATCACAGCGAGGGGGGGGGGAGTTGGGGAATGCCAAAAAGGAGACAACAAAAAGTCTGAGGGCACTCAAACAAAATCATCCTCCATTTGCGCCCACTCCTGGAGAAAAAAATCGGACTTCCGTCATTAAACGAACAAAAAAAAAAAGTTCCTTTCAGAGACCGGTGCAGTAGAGATCCCTCGGTTTTCTCCCGCTTGTATTGTGAATGGAACCTCGCAGATTTGCGGCCAGCAAACAAACAAAAAAAATCAACACAGCCGGAGAGTTTCCGGCGGGTTGCGGATGATCATTTGTGTCGCGGTGTGTTCTTCTTCCGTTTCCGCTTGAAGAAGCAGCAGCACCTGCAGACAGAGACGCACCTTCAACTGCTGGAGCTTACAAAGAAACAACACAAGGCCAGCGCTGATTGCAGTTCTACGCTACGTCGGCCAAAGTATTGATTTGTGAACTTCAAGTTCTTGAGGATTATTAGGGTCACGCTGCCACCTGTGGTGAGAACTGGCAGAGTTATGTGCGATACTGAGTTCAATTCAGGCTAGTATTGGCAATACCGATCAGATATTGATACTTTGTGCAAATATACCTAATGTGTCTGGTAAATATTAAAAAGTTGTGCATTACGAGTAGAGATGTCCGATAATGGCTTTTTTGCCGATATCTGATATTGTCCAACTCTTAATTACCGATTCCAATATCAACAGATACCGATATATACAGTCGTGGAATTGACACATTATTATGCCTAATGTTGTTGTGATGCCCCGCTGGATGCATTAAACAATGTAACAAGGTTTTCCAAAATAAATCAACTCAAGTTATGGAAAAAAATGCCAACATGGCACTGCCATATTTATTATTGAAGTCACAAAGTGCATTATTTTTTCAAACATGCCTCAAAACAGCAGCTTGGAATTTGGGACACGGGGGGTTTATATTGTAGCGTCCCGGAAGAGTTAGTGCTGCAAGGGGTTCTGGGTATTTGTTCTGTTGTGTTTATGTTGTGTTACGGTGCGGATGTTCTCCCGAAATGTGTTTGTCATTCTTGTTTGGTGTGGGTTCACAGTGTGCCGCATATTTGTAACAGTGTTAAAGTTGTTTATACAGTCACCCTCAGTGTGACCTGTATGGCTGTTGACCAAGTATGCTTGGCATTCACTTGTGTGTGTGAAAAGCCGTAGATATTATGTGACTGGGCCGGCACGCCCCCAATATTGTTGTCTGGGTGGAAATCGGAAGAAATTCGGGAGAATGGTTGCCCTGGGAGATTTTCGGGAGGGGCACTGAAATTCGGGAGTCTCCTGGGTAAATCGGGAGGGTTGGCAAGTATGACTGGGAGAAGCAACTGCTCTGTATTTCTCCCTACGTCGGTGTACCACTCCGTACAGCGGCGTTTTAAAAAGTCATAAATTTTACTTATTGAAACTGATACTGATAATTTCCGATATTACATTTTAAAGCATTTATCGGCCGATAATATCGGACATCTCTAATTACGAGTGTTGATGCTCTCGAGGAATCATCTTCCAACAATATAAAATCACAGGGCGAAACCAATGATGGTGTCATTCTGCAGTGAATGCGTTCTTATTTATAGTAAACTATGGATGTAGTATCTCCAAATAGACTACTATAAGAGGATACACACACGTGCTGATATATAATAATAAGTGACTCATTTTAATTGCTCGTCATTTTCCTGAAACAAATGACACACTGAATGACTGAGCACAGCACATCGTACTTACCGAGGCGGAAGAAAAAGTAGTTCCCACCACTCGCGTTAGATTTTAACAAGATATCAATGATTTAGTTACTTTACACTGTGTTCCTGTTAATGATATACATTATCCAAAATAACGTACCGTATTTTCAGATTATAAGTCGCAGTTTTTATCATAGTTTTGCCGGGGGTGAGACTTATACACTGGAGCGACTTATGTGTGAAATTATTAACACATTACCGTAAAATATCAAATAATATTATTTATCTCATTCACGTAAGAGACTAGGCGTATATCAGCAATCGTCACACACACACACGTCAACCAATAAAAATTTGGCGGGGGCGGGTCATGGCAGAAGTGCATTGTGAAAAAAAAGATGCTACCTGCTACTTCCGTACCTATGAAAATTGATCATTTCAACATCGGCGGTAACTTATAAAAACTAAGGAGGGCTGAACAAAAATGGCACCAAAAAAGAAATCATATACTGCAGATTACAAGCTGGAAGTAGTGAAATATGCAGCAGAGAAAGTCAATCGAGCAGCAGAAAGAAAGTTTGGAGTAAGCGAGAAACTTGTAAGGGACTGGCGAAAAGTGGAGGCTATTCTTACTGAAATGAAGAAAACTAAATGCAACTTTTCTGGATGTCATTGGATGGATCGACAAAGCATGGGCTTCAGTGACAACCGAAACCATCCTGTCCGGATTCAGAAAGGATGGAATAATTGGAACCGCAACTGATGATGACTGACGTAAGCGACGTACCGATAGAAGAGGAAGCGGCGCATTGTCTACCTTTGGAGTTGGCAGAGTTGTTTAGAAGCGACACCGAGGAAGAAGATTTCATGGGATTTAGAGATTAGGAGTGACAGATTGTTTGGTAAACATATAGCATGTTCTATATGTTATAGTTATTTGAATGACTCTTACCGTAATATGTTACGTTAACATACCAGGCACATTCTCAGTTGGTTATTTATGCGTCATATAACGTACACTTATTCAGCCTGTTGTTCACTATTCTTTATTTATTTTAAATTGCCTTTCAAATGTCTATTCTTGGTGTTGGATTTAAGCGGTAGAAAATGGATGGATGGAAATTTCCCCAAAAAATGTGACTTATACTGTAGTGCGACTTTTTTTTTCTTTCTTCTTTATTATGCATTTTCGGCCAGTGCGATTTATACTCCGGAGCGATTTATAATCCGAAAAATAAGGTAAGTATCAAAAGTATCGATATTTTCATTTGAGAATCGATACTAGAGAATAAAGATCTGGTATCGGTAGTGTCTATATTTCAGTATCGACCCGCACATCACTACTGGCAGAACAACGCTCCCTGTCAATGGAGGTGAGAATCACCAAGGACCCCACTCACCCCCTGACAGACTTTTCCCCCCCTCCCGTCTTATGGAAAACTGCCAGAAGACTGTCGAACTTCATAAAATCATGCAAACAAAAACATTAAATAGCACGATACATAATGCAAAAAGTGGAGTAGATCTCACAATGAGATATTAAACTTGTGTGTGCAATACAGTGGCCTAGTGGTTAGAGTGTCCGGCCTGAGATCGGTAGGTTGTGAGTTCAAACCCCGGCCGAGTATAGAACCCAAAAGTTGTCAACTGTAAGACAAAGGAGGCAAAAAGGCTTTGGATGATTAAAAACAGCGAGACCAGGCTGAATAATATGGTGCAACAACAAAGACTGCAACATTAGTTTGACACGTTAAAAAAATGGGAAGTGTACACACAAATATCAAAGACATGAATGATGAGCCAGAGTGATCGTAAACATACAACGACAACAAAGCTGTTGATTACGACATAGGACAGTGACTGGGTCCTCTTAACGGTCTCTGAAGGCAAAACCTACAATAGGACCAAGTTTGATACTTAGTGCCTGCTTTTTAATGATTAATACTTTCATTTGGGCCTGATTTTAATGATCGGACATGACATAGTCCACATGTCAAGTTCTGACAATTGTTTCAACTACGGGTTGTACCAAGCCTAGGCTGATCCACTCCCTGTCCCATGATTCTGAATTGGACGAGCAGAGAGGGACTCACCACAGGTTGAGCATTTTCACGCAGCTACAGAAGAGAGAGGAAAAGAGTGTGAAAAGAAAAGAAAGATAGATTAATACAGCGAGACCCAGGTGATGAGGACGGGCACGTGCAACACACACATGCACACACGGACACAAGTAAACACAGAGGGAAAGTTTGCACATGACAATGCATTATGTTTCCTGGTAGATACTTTGATATGGTACAGATCAGTCATTTTGATATCACTTTTTTTTCTGTATTAAGGGCATGCAAACACCTCGACTTAAATAAACTAAGCCGGTCATCTCATGTCCTTCATTTTTGTCTCGTGTTTTGTTAGTGCCACTTGTCTTGCTGAATTCATTGGCGGGTTTGTGCTGACGCAGTTATCACATCCCACCTACACACCCTGTGTTGGAAAATGCAAACCAGTTCAGGGTTTTACCAATACGAACAGTATTATGTCCAGCTTGAATGACAGATGATCAAACATTTTTTTTTTGTATTTAAGCATCTGCACATTTTTATTTATTTTTTTTTACTATTGAGAGTGTTGATATATGAAGTGCATACTAACAATTAATGACATTTTATTTGTATATCACTTTTCATTCGTATAAAATGTAGCACAAAGTGCTCTACATTTAAAAACAAAAACAGTCCTGTACCTCCTGTTTTCACTGCATAACCGCAAATTGAAACAGTCAACCCCTACCCCCTTTTTTTCCTGTCTCTTTCTCTCTCTACCACACACATAATTAAAAGTAATTTAAAAAAACATATGTGATTGAGCATGGAGGAACTATGTGATTTAAAACTATCTTAGGGAGCCAGATGCACCAGAGGCTGCATGATGAGGGGCCACAACCGCAGCGACCCTGACCCAGGGCACACAGAGAGGGACCAGGGAGTCCTCTTGCTGAGGAACCCATGAGCCAGAACCACAACTGTCGCGGCACATCAGAGCCCCCAGTGTAGAGTGCGCCCGCTGAGGAAATGCTTGAAATACTGTAACTATATAAATCAAATATATTGAATGGATAGAATACCTGAATAAAATATATTAATAAGACACAATATAAAAATGCATAAATATTACATATAAGTGTAGTTAAATGCTAAAATAAAAATAATTAAATTGGTAAGGGGTAAATAAGAGCTAACAAATATGAGATAAACACAGAGTTAAAAAGACAATAAAAATCATAACATTCTTTGCACCCCTGAGGGCGTCTGGCAGGCTGTCCCACAACTGTGGGGCGTAATAATGTATGTATGGGTCCGGACTTTTGGAATAATGAAAAGGCCTGAACAGGAAGACCGAAGGGACCCCTAGGGCTCATATGATAAAAGCAACTCGGAAAGATGAGAAAGCCCAAGACCATTAAGGCATTTAAAAACCAGTAAAATAATGTTAAAACCGATTTTGGAACACACAGGGAGCCAATGCAGTGATCTTAAAACCGGTGTGATATGGGACCGCCTTCTGGTCCTAGTCAGTACACCTTCTGGTCCTAGTCAGTACACGAGTGTTAATCTAATCAGTGTTTCCCATACATTCATCTATTAGTGGCGGTTGGCCATAAACAGAGATGGCGCTACATGTTCGCTCAAGAACAGAACACAATATGATGGGACTGTCTGGGAATGTAGCTTGCCATTACAACTTTGCACAGTAGATAACAATGTAACTCTGCTTTGAATACAGAGTGGGAAGGATTAGTCTTGCCATCTAAGCGACTTTGTCACTACACTTTGTATTCAGATTGACTATTGACAAATCTAGAGACCTTTTCTGGTTGGGCATCTGAAATCCCTGACAGACAGCACCTTTTTGTTTGTGAGAGGCTGCGTCAAAAACATGTTTTACTTTTGGATGGTGTTGTAATCTTGTGCTTCTATAAGAGAATTCATCACTGCAATAATAAATATCTAAATTGTCTTGGTTTTCATCCAAAGTCACGTTTTTTTGTCAGTGAAAAAGGCTAGCGAGCACACTAGTCGGAGTCTCCTCACTCATTTTGACTAGTGTATGCATTGACCTGATTACTGACCCATTATATAACAATCCGCGCCACCCTTTAGATAACTATCGGCGGTTAAGGTAAAGGAGCATGTGCAGTCAAAATAAAATGCATGATTAATCTGTGTATATACATGATTAATGTGATAATCTTTTGTGAATAATCACATGCAATAACTTTGACAGACCTAATTTCTTAACATATTTAAGGTTGTTTTTTTGCTCACTTTTGGTCTCTCCTGCAGACTTTATTTAACTACATGAACACACATAATGGACTATAATGCAAATTAAAAGATTACAAAACTATCCCCCCCCCCCCCCCCCCACACACACACTTACACGCACACAACATTCCTGTAGTAGACCCTGTACACTCCTTGAAAATCTTTTGAGACTTTGTGAGAAACAAACACTACTTTGGGACAAATTTATGATCTAGAAACTTGTATTTTTTTAACCTGAATATAAGGAATATGAGCTACAAACTTTAAAAGCTGTGTCCTAAACAGATCCAGTTTTAGTGAAACACTAAGCATCATGCAGCAGTATTGCTAAGTGCTGAACAAGAAATACAAACTACCAAAATAATAAAACAAACACATACTGTACAATGTCTGCTCTCACTGTGATGCCGACTGATGAGATGTTTATATCTTCCGGTTTGGATGAAGAATTAATCATAATCCTCACAAAGGCTAAAAAAAAAAAAGTGCCGCAAACTAGGATATTCTTGTGTCTTTTTTGCTATCTCCGGGTTTAAGTTGGATGTTAAAGTTGACTTCTCAGTTTACAGCCCCGACCTTCTTCTGTACACATTGTAGGCATGATTTATAATCGAGAATTCACTTTCACTAACTCAGATGCAACGCAGCAGCTCACCAGGTCAATATGTCACTGTAGCAGCATAAGCTAGTTACATCTGATCACGGCACTTCTAAAAACAGTTTGTTTGCGTTAGCGCTTATAATAACAATAACACCAATATTTGGTTAATATTCAAGTCATGATATCTAAATAGAGTATTGTTGGCAGTTTTTAGATGTTTTTATAGAGGGCTTTATGGGCAAAATAGTGCACTCCCATTAGCTGCATTGTTAGCCACCTCCTACTTGCTGTATTTTATGACTTGGAACACATAAAAAAAGAAAAACATATGTGTTCTTGTCTTAGGTAAAATTTCAATAAAAAGTCAACTTTTCCTTTTTTCAAAAATGCTTGGGAGATGTGTGTCCTAATTGTGAATTGTCAATTAGATACGAGTGGTGATGGACACGAGGTTGCTAGACATGACAAGACCATCACTGTTTTTTGTGTACATTTAACAAAAAGCTAAGAGGTTTGTAATATTTGACATGGAAAAAGTGGCAATAACAAGGCAGTGGAGGAGTGACACAATTGATGCCATGAGGAGTGTTAAGAAATGCATGTCCAGCATCATTGCAGCACTGTTAAGTGGCATAGATTAGCCATCAGAGCCCCTGTCAACCAGTCATTATATTAAACAGGTGTGTGAAGGGACACCAATGGAGGACACCTACTCATTGAGCAAAAATAATTCAGTGCAAATTCATTGTGATTCATAATAGGAGAACAATCTATTGTTGCATATTTTAAGTTTTGTTTGGAAAAGCAGAAACACTACAGTACATGTAGTGCACTGATACAGTGATAGCAACATGTTCATCTTTCAGGCTAATTTTAGAAAGAAGACATTGAATATACACTTTGGGATCAACGTGAGCTCATTACAACATCAACAAGCCGCCTGCTGCAGACTGGCAACATCTGGTCAATATTAGCCCATCGATATTAAGTAACTTGTCACCTTGTATGCATTTTTATACAGTAAATCACTTTTTTTTCCTCGCATTTTCTTAGTCAGCAGTGGCACCTTTGGCAGAGTAGGTGGTGAGCCATGCTCGATGGCGTCATTGCTGCTAGGTGCTAAAGAGAGGGATGTAATAGGCTCCAAATCATCATGGCATCTTTGAAAAGTTGAAACAGATGAAAAGCCCAAGGGGCAAACAAATGGGTGTAAAGATGGGCAACCCACACAGTCAAAACAGAAGATACAAGACTAAAATGACGGGAATGACAAAACCCTCAGCATAGCAAAAGGCAGCGAGAGGGAGGCAAAAGAAGGTTGAGAGGAAGAGCAGGAAAGAAGAGGCAGCATAGGGACATGGAGGAGAAGAGGTGCGGCTGCATGACACATACTTGGCCTCGTCCACCACTTCCACCTCTGCTTGGGCTGTAATCGGTGCATTGGAATGAGCTGCTAGTGGATCGTCAACATTCAGCTCCCCGTTGGTTGAACTGACCACCTGTAGCACACACACGCAATGGTCAATTCAAATATATCCGCTTGTTTTCAACAACATAACTCCAAAGTTAACATGAGTGAGCACAGCAGTGACTTTAGTGGGAGACAAAAACGTGGAATTTCTGAGCATGTTACGCTCACTGCACGGATGTGCGCGTCAGTCTCACAATACAAGTTGTTATAATGTTGGATACTTGACATGAACACTGCCAAAGTGTCAAATCATAAGGTGCATGAATTTTGGCGTGAGCTTGCACGCGGTTTTGGATGCCTCTGTTCTCAGGGCTTTGCAGTCTGGCTACGTTGTGACGTCATAGCGAGATGGACGTTCTTATTTCAAGCTCTCAGCCAGAGGGCGAGGAGCTCCTTCCACTCTGCTTCAGGCTATGAAGAAAAACAAATTATAAAAACAACACACATTCCTTAACAATCTTACAAAAACTTAGAATTATCCATAATGTGGGATTCAAGGAGCACACAAATAGCTTATTTTTAATGTCAAAACTAGAGAGGTCCGATAATGGCTTGTTTGCCGATATCCGATACTCCGATATTGTCCAACTCTTAATTACGATTCCGATATCAACCGATACCGATATATACAGTCGTGGAATTAACACATTATTATGCCTAATTTTGTTGTGATGCCCCGCTGGATGCATTAAACAATGTAAAAAGGTTTTCCAAAATAAATCAACTCAAGTTATGGAAAAAAATGCCAACATGGCACTGCCATATTTATTATTGAAGTCACAAAGTGCATTATTTTTTTTAACATGCCTCAAAACAGCAGCTTGGAATTTGGGACTTGCTCTCCCTTAAAGAGCATGAGGAGGTTGAGGTGGGCAGGGTTGGGGCGGGGGTGTATATTGTAGCGTCCCCGAAGAGTTAGTGCTGCAAGGGGTTCTGGGTATTTGTTCTGTTGTGTTTATGTTGTGTTACGGTGCGGATGTTCTCCCGAAATGTGTTTGTCATTCTTGTTTGGTGTGGATTCACAGTGTGGCGCATATTTGTAACAGTGTTAAAGTTGTTTATACGGCGACCGTCAGTGTGACATGTATGGCTGTTGATGAAGTATGCCTTGCATTCACCTGTGTGTGTGAAAAGCCGTAGATATTATGTGACTGGGCCGGCACGCAAAGGAAGTGCCTTTAAGGTTTATTGGCGCTCTGTACTTCTACCTACGTCCGTGTACACAGCGGCGTTTTAAAAAGTCATAAATTTAACTTTTTGAACAGATACCGATAATTTGGAAACCGATACCGATAATTTCCGATATTACATTTTAAAGCATTTATCGGCCGATAATATCTGCAGTCCGATAATATCGGACATCCCTAGTCAAAACTGTTAAAATTTCCTGATTTAGTAGAATATTTGACAGGGCTTATTATTTTTAAAGCAAGAAGTTATCAATTGCCTGCAAATATTCAAAGTTTGTTCATAGAAAGGGATGTGGGGTATAACCTCAGAGGAATGGCAAAATATAAACACGCTTTAGCACTTAGCACCAGGAAAAGTTTTTGTGTCTCAGTCTGTGGGGTGAAAATATGGAACAGCCTGAGTGATGAGCTCAAACACTGTTCAAACAATGCGCATTTTAAGTTATTGTACAAATCTAATATTTTGGTTCGGTATAATGAGGTCTAGGCTTATTTTGAATGTTAGTATGAATGACTTATATGACTTACTTATGATGATATATTGAGAATTGTAAGCACATTGTTCTGGGCAAATTAAGTTATGTGGATCCAGATGAATGTGATAAAATGTGGTTCAGAGGAAACTGGATATTAGTTAAAGTAACTATGCAAAAAAGGGGGGGGGATTCAACAAGTGTATACTTCTTCCCATTACCCTTTTGAGATATGTTTAATTTAATTTACTGTTTTGTGAAATAATATTGCCATTGAGCACAAGATTGTTCACTGGAGATATGTATGTATATTATGTACTACATGTATGAGGTGCAGTTGACTATGACATACTCAAACATCTTGACTTGACATAAAAAAATATACGATAAAGTATTACTTTCATCTAATTGTGGCATGCGCATAACACTGACATGCAGTGACATAAATGCTGGTAAAAGCAGCTATTTCTTTATGCAGGATCTGAATCGGGTGTACCTGATATTGTGACTGAGTGAATCTAAATAATGTCTACGAAAAATGTTTTTGACCATGTCTTGGGAAAAAAAAGCGGTGACAACTTCAAGATATATATTTGAACAGTGTACATTTTCAAAAGATAAATTATGATACTTTTATAAAGAGAGGTGCATGGTTCCATTTGCAATCTGGGAACGCCTCCAGAAACACACATCTTGCAGACGGACGCAAAAAACGAGTTATAAAAGTGACGGTGGAGCAAAATTTACACAGAACTTAAACCAGTGGTTCTGAACCTGGGTTCGATCGAACCCTAGGGTTTCGGTGAGTCAGGCTCAGGGGTTCGGCAGAGGTCAAAACACACCCGACTCATCGTGTAAATAAAAACTCCTCCCTATCTGCGTATTACGGATACGGCAACAGCAGAAGTCAGACTGATTTGCAGGTGTGTAATTTGTTGTGAGTTTATGCACTGTGTTGGTTTTGTTCTTTGAACAAGGTGATGTTCATGCACGGTTCATTTTGTGCACCAGTAATAAAACATGGTAACATTTTAGTATGGAGAACACATTCACCATTAATTAGTTTCTTATTATAATGCAAATTAGTAACATATTGGCTCTTAACTAGTCATTATTAAGTACTTATTAATGCCTTATTCGGCATGGCCTTATTATAACCCTAACCCTAACCAAATAACTCTACATTAAGTCTTTGTTACTTAGAATATGTTCCCCTAGTGTCCAAAAAAAATCTAAATTAAGTCTTTGTTACTTATAATATGTTCCCCATACTAAAGTGTTACCAAAACATATAACTTTGTCTTGAATTTGAAAAAAAACAACATTTTAGTTTTCACTTAAGAAGGGTTTGGTGAATGCGCATATGAAACTGGTGGGGTTCGGTACCTCCAACAAGGTTAAGAACCACTGACTTAAACCAAAGCATATCCAATAGATGTTATCTAGACCACAAGGAAGTGTTTTAAAATATAGTCAAAACCATCATAGGTTGCCTTTAATGGGACGTATGTATAGAGCAGGCGTGATGTTTTAGAAGTAGGCCAAGTTCTGCTTTGTGAAAACAATTTGGTTTGTCACCTATGTGGAGGATATATAGTATTATACCAAACAAATTTTTATATACAGTATATAGAACTATTATACTACAGCGCGAAATACATAATTGCATTTGATTATATGCAGTTGTTTTCTTTTGGTAAAGGACAGCTTGCTTGTGTCAACCCAGTCAGCTGTATTTTGTTACATGGGTATTGCTTTCTGCTTTATCCCTTCTTAACATTATGCAACTCATCCTGTAGTCTGTGTGCAGAGCTGTAGCGATACAGACGGGTGTTTGATGACCAGGAGATGTGGGCCTAATAAAATATCTACAATCGACACTTTTAACATTTTATATTTGGCATACAGCAAAATACTGTAGGTATGAGTGTAAACTGGATGCACGTTAAACACTCAGAACAGTACAAGTTGTATTTAAATTTATCAACACCCTAAAGCTGTATACAGAAAGGCACCACAGGGGTTTTGAAAATTGTACATAGGGTGAAAGACTTCAGCAAAAGAACGACAAGGGATGTTCAAAGAAGAAAAATACACACCAGAATCTCGAGGATAGACGGTCTTGCATTCAGAGTACTAAGACCTGAAATACAACCCCTGCAAAATGTGGAATCATTCATCTGGGAGGATGTTTTTCAGTTGTTTAATTTTGTAAAAAAAAAAAAAAGAAACCAGATAACAGACATGACACTAAACTAGTCAGTTGAAATGGCAACTTCCTGGCTTTAAGAAACACTAAAATAAATCAAGAAAATAAATTGTGGTAGTTAGTTTCCATCTATTTTCTACTGCTTGTCCCTCTTGGGGTCGCAGGGAGTGCTGGAGCCTATCCCAGCTGCATTTGGACAAGTCGCCACCTCACCGCAGGGCGAACACAGATAGACATTATTTTCATATTAAGCAAAGTTAAAATATGGAATCACTCAATTTGGAGAAAGAAAATTATGGAGTTATGCTTTGACAAAAAACACACCACTAGTACCTTGTTGCACCACCTCTGGCTCATTAAAACAGCTTGCAGTCTCTGAGGCATGGCCTTAACAAGTGGCAAACAGCACTTTTTGGTCCAAATTTCTCTCAATGGCTGTTGTCAGATCAGCTTTGCAGGATTAACTTTTGTCAAGGATCCATTTTTTGTTTTTTGTTTTCCAATTGGATTGAGATTTGGACTATTTGTAGGATATGACATTGACCTTAGGAATCTTTATTTGAGGAACGTTTTTGCAGTTTTTGCTCTATGGCAAAATACATTGTCATCTTGAAAATTATGATGGAATAAGAAGAATGTCCAAAATGTCAATGCAAACTTGTGCATTTATGAAATATGTAACGGCAGCCATCTCCCCAGTGTCATGACTTGACATGCAGCCTCACATCATCAATGACTGTGGAAATTAGCATGTTTTCTTCAGGCAGTCTTTCAAAAATCTCATTGGCGTGTCACCAAACAAATCACTCGCCATACAGCTATAGATGATATTTGTCTATTCTTTGTTTATAATGTATATTTTCTGCTGGATCTACTCTATATTTTATGCTGCCCTTTTTTTGTTGCAGCTGTTACATATTCTGTAATATTGTACATGGTAATTGGGATTTGTTATACACTGCATATATATATTATATACTTTATATATAATATGTAAATATTACATATCTGTTATATTTTATATTGCTACTATGGTACATTTTTAGTCTACTTTATACCTGCATTATGCTTTCCATCCTTACCCTTTCCATCTTTTGTAACTGAGCTACTGTGTGGAACAATTTTCCTTGTGGATCAATAAAGTTTGTCTAAGTCTAATGCTTTAAGTTTTCTATCTTGATGCTTTACTGTTTCCATGATCTACCAGTATGCCTGCCTGCCTTTTACAACCTTCACGTTGCTTACACTTGGTCCAGATTTTAGACACAGCTGACTGAACAATCAACATCTTTTGTTACATTGCGTGATGATTTGCCTTCTTAAAAAAGTTAGAAAATCTTCTCCTTTGTTTTAATTGACATCTCTTGTGTTGGAGCCATGATTCATGTCAATCCACTTGGTGAAACAGCTCTCCAAGGTTTGAACACTCCTTTTTAACTACAAACTAATGAACATATTTAATCTCATGCAGGTGTTAGCTTTGAAAATGTTGCACGGTGATTCCATAATTTCCCCTCAAAATTGAGTGATTCCATAATTTTATGATGATATATCTAAAAATTTAACTGTTACTATCACAATTTATACTTTTGATTTCTATTAGTGTTTCTTAAAGCCAGAAAGTTGCCATTTGAAATGCAAATGCTTTGTGTCATGTCTGTTCCATTTTTTTTGCCAAAATAAAACATCCTCTAAGACTAGTGATTGATTCCACGTCTTTTCCGGGGATTGTATGTCCTGAATTGCAGAGTATTTCAGTGCAATGTCATTCAGAGATAGTACAAAAAGCAGAAGTTGTCAGAAGCCACATGGATGACAGCAAAGTGAAAATTGGAAGAATCAGTGGAGTCGACCGCTAATGTTTTCTACGAAAATAAAGGGCAGGGCATATGTTAAATTTTGGTGGAAAATATATTCCATCCATCCATTTTCTACCCTTCGGGGTCTGTCCCACAAATTATTGCAGATATACGATATTATTGTCAGCATTATTTTGACACCAATTTAAGCACTAATGTGATCATAATAACTACAAATATACAATAGTGCAAGCAACCCTTTGAAACGCAATAAACTTTTAGATTTTCATTAGTATTTTTAACAATTGTAATTTAAAAGTCAATTACTTTTTATTACGTTAAATAAGTAATCAAACAAACATAAAATGGACTCTCAATCTCTGTCAGCAAGAAATAAATAGTGAACATCTGGAAGTGCAATTTTTCAGTAGTTGGAAAAACTGAGTTGGGTGGTTTCTTTTGTTGTCTTTTTTTGTAGCCATCAATATCTATCCAAACCCAGCATAGTGGCTCGTTCGTACGTGTCTGACGGTTAATCTTGCTTGTTTGGTTTGAAGCTGAAATATTCCTACAACGGGACATTTGTCTTTACAATCATTCTAATTTTTGTTACCTTGCGGTGCTTCTCACCAGCGAGTCTTTGTCTTTAACAGAAGCTAATATTCCCGCCTACACTCAGACAAAGATTGTGGATAACTGACAAGAGGATTCACTCCCTTCATTTAATCCTACTATTGAATGAGCATGCTCAGGTGCTGCGAACCATGCAAAGAGTGAACCCTCTTGCACCCTGTTTGAAAGCGACAGATGAAGAAAACCAGTACACAAACATGGCAGTTTATTGATGCCGACAAAATTATTGAGTTCATTTTCATTTACCATTTGATTAATCTACTTATCTACACAGACCTTGTTATCAGAAGGTTTTATGTTTTAACATTAAGATTACAGTGACTGACTTAAACAAAAGTCATTTATTTTTGATGGCGACGGTTTGACCCGTAAACAGACATTACCTTTAGAATACGAATGAGTTGTGATGCGCCTTTAAGTTTCCTTTACAACTGAAACTTAAGTTTCTCCTACATGGCCATTAAGTTTTACAGTATCAGGAGCATGCATGAAATCAGGTCATCCTGCCATGCAAGAAGCTTCTCCATCTCATGAGAGATATAGAGATGTAAAGATCTGCAATAAAAATCTGCAGGTATATCATATCATCGTCATCGACTGTGCTGGGGGGCACCATGATGACATGCGGATGGTGGTGTGGGGAAAAATAACATTCTCCAGCCAGAGGTACAAAGGTGTGGGACAGGAACATGGTTATAGATCTGTCTCATACACGTCATTAGCTCTTGTAATTCTAATACATGCAGGTTAAATTGCCAAAACAATATCAGAACAGTTTGTGATCCTTGACCTTGTCAGAGAAAGTGTTTAATCATGGTCTTATGTAAGCTGGTATTAGAAAGAAGTAGGGGACTACATGAAAGTGCTTCTGACTTACATGTCACATGTACACTTGCCTCTAAGGTGTATGAGACAGATCTGACTCCACAGACCTAGAGAGGGTTACTGGCTGATCAGGTGAGGGGTGTATACCTGCACTGAGCCCCCATGCCTGTCCGCTGCCAAGTGGGAAGTCAGATAGGAGGAGTTTGCTTGGCGAGTGGGCTGCACCTCCCATGCTCCTCGTCGATCAGAGACTGCAGTCTGCTCGGGAGTCAGGGACGCCGAGTGATGGGAAGGGGAAGTAGGTTTGGGAGTGCAATGGAAGAGGGAGGGGTGATGGAATAGTTGCATTAAGAAAGATGGGTATTTGAGTGTGCCAGGCCAGGTTCATGCAAAGCACCATGAAAATTGGAGAATAAAAAAAATGGAACGGAATAATAAGAAGTGAAACCAAACAAAGCAAGAGCCAGAGAACTGAACAAGAAACTGTGTGCATGAAATGTGTGACTGACACCAAAATAGGTCAAGTCGTGCATCTGAAGCTGGCCTCCATTTAAGGAATAGACAGTGACAGAAGACTCATACTAAAACAATGTTTGAACTGACCAAATGTTGTCCCAATAACAATTACAGTGGTCAATAGAGGTGGGAATCTTTAGACACCTCACGATTCAATTCAGATTTTTGGGGTGACGATTTAATTCAGAATCTAATCTCGACTTAACTCAAAATTTGTTATTTATCATTTGGTAAATAAATCATAATATAACCTTTACAAAACAGTTTACAAGTTACAAAAAACCCTCTTGGCTGCTGACGTAAAACTTACACGCACACTTATTTACAAAAATCACTGAATGTTAATCAATCTAATAAAAGAAAATAAAGCAACCCCAACCAAATCCCTGCCTTACAATACTTGGGATAGGCATTTACTTAGCAATTGAGACTACATACAAATACAATACTAAGAAAAGTGAATACCAAAAAATTATAAAAGCAACAATAGCAATAATAACAAAAATAATAGTTGTTTAATGTTTTTAATTCCAAAATTTATTCTTGAAAAAAAGGGGGGAGAAACATTTCTTTTCTACGTTCATTTTAGAATCACAATAAATAAAGATAGCGATTTAAATGAAAATCAATTTTGTGAATATTACTAGTGGTTAACTCAATAATATGACAACCATTTCAATTGAAAACCCTGTAAATATTACTATCATATGAAAAAACAAAAAAACGCAACTAAATTAAAAGATTACTTATGTCCGGACCGAGCTATCTGGCAGAGAAAATTATGCTGGTTTATCCATTTCATTGTGGTCACCCTTAAGTTTTTTAAAGATAATTTACAGGTAAAACTCAAAACATTTTATTATATTGCAAAGGTTCATGTATTCCAGCAAATAGATTCACAAGGTGAAACTAATATATGACATAAGCTCATAACATGCAACTCAAGATATTTCAAGCTTTCTTTTGATATAATTTAGATAATTATGGTTTACAGTTTATAAAAATTTAGGAAAATTGTGGGTTTTCAAAAACTGTAAGCCATGATAATCAAAATTATAAAGGCTTGATGTCTCTTACTTTGCATGTAATGAGTTTATATCACATATTAGTTTCACATTTGAAGTTAAATTGTTGACATGAATGGACTTTTGCATGAAATTGCTTTGGTTTCTGTACAAGTCAGTTTTCGTCTGACCTTTTTAATGAAAACTGAGGTACCACTGCGTTTTGTCTACACCTATCGTGATGGTAATTCCATCAAAATTCAAGGTCTCATAGCATTTAAGGGAAAAAAGTATGCTTCCAAATCATTTTGTTGGTTGAGTGGCTTGCGATAAGGGCATTGTACAAAGTCTCTGGCATCACCCAATTTAGTGACCTGCACAGTGTTTGCCTAAAAACTCTAATAATTGTTAATTTCAAGACCTGTAGTTGGCAAGTAAGTTTGTGTGTTAATCATGTCATACTCAACATAAGGGTAAACAATTATTTTACAAATATCAGGGACTTTGTTCAAGATAAAATTAGATGGTTACGTCATGATTTAACCTACATTTTCTGATTAGAGGATACTGCTATCGTAAAGGCATAAACCAACCTGACACATACAATGGAAATACAAAACGTTTCCTACCTGATTTCTTATGGGTGGGTGAGCTGAGGTCCGGTCTCTGTGAGGATGGCTTTCTCTTGTGACTGCAGACGCCCCAGAGTCTATATGGACGGATCCCACCGGTGTGGGCTGCAAGGAACACCAACAACTCACAAAAACTTGTGCAAAACCTAATATTACTTCGTTAACATTTGATATGTGCTACTTACAATCTGCCTGCCAACCCAGTCGTACGTGTAGTCAAAGGTGTAACCTTTGCGCTCAAACAGTTCAGTGAATAAAGTCCTTAAATATTCATAGTCCGGCTTTTCAAAAAAATCCAGTCGTCTTACATAACGCAGGTAAGTGGCCATCTCCTCTGAAAGAAACAATACAAAATGGTTTGAATTCAGCTTATGATTGTGGTGACTTATCTGTAAAACACCAGACTGCAATTGCCCTGATACAGTCAAAGAGTTACAGCACTGGAAGATGAATCAGAATACCTGGGAAGTTCTCACACAACACCTCGATGGGAGTGTTTCTTTTGGTATCTCCAATCTTCTGGTATCTTTCTTTTAGTGTATCAGCCTGCAGGAGATCCAATGCAGGTATAAAACAAGTACAAACAACCTTTAATGCCCACTGTAGGTATATCTGGACTGGATGTGATGATTTTTTACATTTTGTCGAAACTGCAGTTGAGTTCTGTATACTTTATTATCACTTAGTGGTAATCAGAAACAATTGAAGTTGTACATTGTGTAAATTATTCTACTTTTGAAAAATAACAGTATCAGGAGCATGCAAAAATCCTTAAGAATGACAATCATGCCAATGAGGAGTGTATGAAAACTTTTAATCATAATTAGAAGAACAGTATGTCACAAAAGTGAATACACATTTCAGCCACCATTTTAATTACAGTATATTGTATGTTCAAGGGACAATACTATAAGAATTTAATTAGAATATTCTTTACAGTAGTCAGAGTTGTGTTGTTGACAGCTATTCATATAATAATGGCTGTAAGTATCAATATTATTATTTTTTAACCTGTCCTGTCCAGCTATGTGGGGAAAATAATATTGTTGTTTATTGATTCCCATATCTGCTGTATAGATATACTTTACAAATGGAGAGGTCCAAGATAATACTCCTGTTGCATTATTTGTATTTAACTTGGATAAATGTTGGGACATATTTGGTGTTTCGCACAACCAGACCGGATCAGTAAAGGAAAGGAAGAATAACAAGACAGTGGGGTGAATTGTGGGGACAAGGAGGATGAGACAGAGAGAAACAATAAAAACAACATCAGCAGAATCATCAGAAACTGTATCTACAAATATATATTTTTTTTTCTACCAATGATTGTCACACACACACTACATGTCGTGACAATATGGTATTTGTATTCAGATTAACAAATGAATAATTACTACACTATAATCATAATACTAATAATAGTGATACCATTTAATAAGACTGATAATATTAACTTCATAATCATTACTATCACTTCAAATGTATAATATATTTATATAATGTCAACAACTGCAGCATCTTGAATACATTAGTAAATTATGGGGAAAAAAGAGAGAGAAACATATTTATTTATGCAATAAGATGATAATGATAGAATGAGTCATGCTTAGTGGTGTGCCATGTTGTAGGTGACGTGTCTTTGTAGTGTGTAAGTTTGTACTTATGTATGAATCTGTGTTTGCTAATGTGTGTATGTGGGAATGTATGCATGTGTAAGTATGTTTTTTTTGTCAGAGTATGTGTAGAAGGTATTATTTTCAAAGGAGAGTAAATGTACTGGTATGTTTATTTCCAGGCTGGACACAGACCACTCTAGAGCAGTGCTTCTCTATTATTTTCTGTTACACGCCCCAAAGGAAGAGGAAAAAACATTTTGTGCCACCACACTGTCTGTCGCAACTATTAACATTTTGTGTCTATATAATTTTTATAGTATTTACACATCAGCATAACATTGTATCGTTATTTAACTTTTAACAAAAAAATAAATAAATAAAATCAACTTACAGCAAAAAATAACTTAAACATTGTTTTTTAGTCCGCAACAGAAAAGATTTTAAGTCAATAAATTTTCCTGAAAATTATTACTTTTTTAAACATCCTTATTTAAACAATAAACAGTTTTTGACCGAGTTAAACCATTTGACACCAAAAATAAAATTAAATAAACTCAATAAATAATACATTCAAATTGATTCGCAACATTAACTCAGGAGCACAATATATAAAATAGTTTAACCCAGTGTTTGTCAACCATAGGGCCCATTGTTGGGGTGTGAGTGCCCGCCAGAGTGTCACCAAAAAGATCTGTTTCTCAGCTGTGGTCTGTATGGGCCGCAGCAGTACTCAGTTGTAATACACTTTTCCACCATTTGTGGCAGTAACTACAATATCGAATCCAGAATCGTGCATAGAGAAGAGCGCGGCCAACTAAACAAAAGGCGCCATCTTTGTGTTTGACTTTCTCTTCTGCTCTTACCAAGTAGCATTACTTTAGTTTTACTGAGATTCAAAGATAGTCTGTTTTTGTCAAACAGTCTCTTTAATTTGTTCATTTCTTCGGTTATTATTTGTATTAGCTTCTGTATGTTCTCTCCTGAACATAACGCAGACTTTGTGTCGTGTTTTACCTTGCACAAGACACTGTAGTGTTGACGGCAAACCTTCACTTCCCATATTTGTCTCCTTTCCAAATTGTGGGGAAAGAGATGTAAAAGCTTTCCACATTTATCGCGGGTGGAGCAGCCTCATGCTGCACAACAGGGCATTTTACACGCCAAAAAACTAACAAGAAAGCGGCGCAGACACATTTTATCACCCAAAGTTAGTAGCAGTCATGGCGCTCTGTAGACAATGACTAAACTGCGTGAGTGCCTTTTGACCAGTCATTGAGACCGCCTGAAACCGGGTTGGCCATACTCTTTATACACGACTCTGTATCAAACAAACCGAAGAAGTCTGGAGCTAAAGTCTTTGAGACTTCTGTACTTTCAGTTGTATTTCAATCAATCAATCAATCAATCAATCAATCATCCATCCATCCATTTTATACCGCTTATTCCCTTCGGGGTCGCGGGGGGCGCTGGAGCCTATCTCAGCTACAATCGGGCGGAAGGCGGGGTACACCCTGGACAAGTCGCCACCTCATTGCAGGGCCAACACAGGTAGACAGACAACATTCACACTCACATTCACACACTATATATATATGAGTGTTTTATATCTATTGATAATTATTATTTTTTATAACCTATCGAAATAAGGATGGGAAGTTAGTGGGAAGTTAGCAACTTAAATAAAGTTGTGATTGCTCACAGTTGACGGAATCTCACACACTCAACCCTGGGGAAGACCTTCTGTAAAAGCTAGGCGCAAGGGGCATTTGGTCTCCCAGCTTGGGTTTTTTTCTTTTGCCCCTCTGCACATTGTAGAAATAGAATTGAACAACAAAAAAACACAAAAAGGCGAGAAATGAAGCTAAATGCATAAAGTGAAAAACAGAAATGTTATTTACAGTAACTAGGGCTGCACAATTATGGCCAAAATAATAATTACAATTAATTTTTTCTCAATATTGAAATCTCAATTATCAATAACGTTTATACTTTGTATGAAAAATATATATATATATTTTATTTTGTTACATTTTATTAAGCATTTCTTACATATTCCTTTTTGTACCTTCATTTCAAGAGGTTAAGTGTTCAGTGATTTTAGAATTTTGTTTACATTGTCTAAGTGTTTTGCATGGTTATGTTGACATTTCTTATCTGCCTTGATAGCTGAGGGG
The DNA here is from genome assembly GCF_033978785.1 of Entelurus aequoreus. NCBI lineage: Eukaryota > Metazoa > Chordata > Actinopteri > Syngnathiformes > Syngnathidae > Entelurus > Entelurus aequoreus. The sequence continues at coordinate 75,584,914 of NC_084732.1, read as the reverse complement.
ATTATAATCAGAGGAAAGGTACATTTAAAACAAATGTTTACATTTAATATATATCAATCAATCAATTGAGCCCTAAATCACAAGTGTCTCAAAGGGCTGCACAAGCCACAACGACATCCGCTGTACAGAGTCCACATAAAACCAATTTCAATTTTATTGACAATTTATTTAACAAACATACAGTATATATTGTTACTATTACTCTTTTTGTTAGAATTTTATTTAGCACTGTGTAAATGTATTTTTCATCAGTTTTTATGAGTCCTTTCTCTTGCAATATATTTGATCAGTATGTATTTTTGTAATCAGCCTGACCTAAACCTTGATAATAACCTTTCTAATTAACAGTTGAGAAGGATATAACTTGTCAAATGATATGAAAACATGTAAGTACCGGTAAGTTAGATATAATTATGAAATATGATTACAATCAAGAGTGAGATTACACATTCAGTGTTAAATATTTGAGTGGGCTCTGGCACCTACGTAGTGGAAAGGTTAGGCCCTGAGTTCACAAAGGTTACGAACCCCAGCTTTAACCTACAAAACAAAAATGAATACAACAATTTGTGCGGATTTTTTTAATCATAAATCAAAATGAGGAAGTCAAGATTAATGTGCGCAGTTTTTGGAAGTGGGGTTTGAAGCATGATACTGATAAAGCAAGTTCCTCGCCTTCCCCCCCCGAGGTGGGCTAACCTTGCTATTTGAGAAAGATTACTCAAGAGGAATAGAACAATTAACATATTTAACCTAAAAGACGGTATTTTGGTTTGGAACATTTAAGTTAGTTTATGTAATAGTAAGTCACGGAAGCTGCCCAATCACATCCTTACTGTATGCTTACTTTCTGCCAAAAAAGTTATTCCATTGACGAAACGATACTAGTGTAATTGTTTCCCCCCGCCCCCACTTTTGGTCCAGAGTACCGAATCACAAGTGTGAACGCAGCCTTAAAGATTAGGCAAGTTAGCAAACAACAGGAGTAGTTCCGATGGTAATTTTATTTTAGGTGTTTTTTTAGATGTATCTTACTGTCTTTGTTTATTTTTGTGCCTTTTATTATGTATTTTATTTATTCTTCTGAACAGCATTTTGGTCCACTCTTTTTGTGCTCTACAAATAAAGTTGGATAATGAAAATAATGGTGATCCAAAGACATGCACCTGGGGATAGGTTGATTGGCAACACTAAATTGGCCCTAGTGTGTGAATGTGAGTGTGAATGTTGTCTGTCTGTCTGTGTTGGCCCTGCGATGAGGTGGCGACTTGTCCAGGGTGTACCACGCCTTCCGCCCGATTGTAGCTGAGATAGGCTCCAGCGCCCCCCGCGACCCCGAAGGGAATAAGCGGTAGAAAATGGATGGATGGGTGATCAATGAGGCAGAGTCACCAAACACCTGTCAAGCAGCTAATTACAGCAAATACATTTTATTGTAATCTACAGGTTATATGTATTTAATTGATATAGAACCCATGCTTTACAAAATATATATATTTTGGGTCCGTACAGTTATAAAGTGGTTGCTGATGTGAGCAGTTGCACTCTTGTGAGCCACTGTTGGCTCTCTTGGTCTTGGACATGGTTTAAAAGTTGTCCTACCTTCAGTCCTTGCCATGGCAAACTCCCCCGAAGGAAATACATGAACATGTGACCTAAGGCCTCCAGGTCATCTCGTCGGCTTTGCTCTATATCAAAACATTTCATACTCCGTTAAGGAAAACTAACTTCCATAAAACACCTTATATAATTTCATAGCGTGTCATAGCGTACCTTTGCCCAAATGTGTGTTGATGGACATGTAACGGGCAGTACCAGTCAAGCTCTTATGCTCCCGGTATGGAATGTGTTTTTTGGTCTCAGGGTCGATGTACTCTTTGGCCAGGCCAAAGTCAATGATGTGGATGATGTGCTCCTTTTTATTTCCTTGCCGTCCGATGAGAAAGTTTTCCGGTTTCACATCTCTATAGATGAGGTTTTTAGAATGCACATACTCCATCCGAGATATCTGTTGCGAAAGGATACATGTCAGAAAAGGTAGCAACAGAGAGGGAAAACAAACAATAGAAAACTACCTACATATCTAACTAAGCTGGGATGGCAGGTACTGACTTTTTGATGAGAAGGGGTTAAGCTTACATCCCTCCACAGAAAAAAAAGGTAAAAATTGAAGGAGGTTGCTGGAGAGATGCTAGTGTTCTTCCTGTGTCACTCAAGCAAAGTATTTATTTTGTCAAATTTGACGTGTTAAGCTATTAAAATGTTTTGTTGGGTTGATTTATTGTAAGCTACTAAACATGTTTAAACTTTGCAAGTAAATAGAATTTCCAGTGATTATTGACAAAGAGCCTTGCAAACAGACTGTATTACAGTCACAAATTACATTGATCTCCAAAATACTCAACAAAATTAAAGTAAAGACGTGTAATTTAATCAATGCGATCGGGCTTCTACACGCAATGCAGAGAGAAGATGAGGAAGTGTTCACAGGTGACCATAGAGACAGAAATCGCATGCTGTCTTGTAAATAAGATAACACTATTTAGCTTGTCTAACAAAATAACATAATACAGACTTGTTCTTTCATAAAGGTACACAATTATTTTAGTTGTGATCTGGCACTGTATAAAAACAATTACAATTACATCAAATTACCTTCTTGGGGGTAGGGTGCATGTTAACATAAAGGCTTGTCTTCAGGCCTGTATCTGTGCCAACCAGCACAAAACCCCAAGACACTTTGAGAAAAGCAATATGTGCCGATTGAAATCTCTGAATATTCTAAAATCTCAGCAAAGCAGGTTTTACAGATTGAAAAAGATAAACATTACTGGAGAAAAGATGTCTGTGTATTTGATGATGAATAATATTTATGAGATTTTAATACAGTAGTAAAGCCTTTTGAAAAAAGTGGTTTCTCCCAACACTGGAAGCATGATAGGAATAAGAGCAATGACCTCCATCTCTCAGGGAAGTAGTGGGAGTGACAGGACTCCTAATAAAATTGAGGGAATACATATGACTGACCTCCCAAGTGCATTTAATAGTTTTTATTCTCAGTTTGAAAAGAATGACTTTTCTGATAATATTTCACTCCTCAAAGAGTATTATCTCTAATCCAAACATTATTATTGAGCAGGAGCATGTAAGAGGTCTTTTAAAACGGGTCAAAATAAGGAAGGTCCCTGGTTCAGACCTTATTTGTGAGCGCACTCTCCAATATTGTGCTGACCAACTTTGCAGTGTCCTCCATCTTATATTTCAAATGTCACTGAACTGTAACCAGATTCCTGGCATCTGGAAATCTTCTACTGTGATTCCCATCCCCAAAACATCTATGCCTAAACAATTTAATGATTTGAGACCAGTTGCATTACCATCACTAATATTGAAAATCTTTGAGAAAATTGTTAAAGGCTTGGTCATGTCTTCTATAGAGGGACTTGATCCACTACAATTTGCCTATCAGGCAGGAAGAGGTGTAGATGACGCAAAGCTTTTTATACTCAACAACCACTACAAACACTTAGAGAAGCCACAAGCCAGAGCCAGACTCCTATTCGCTGATTTTTCTTCAGCATTTAACACAATGCAGCCACATCTCTTAACAGAGGCTTGTGTCTAAATTTGAATTGTCTCACTAGCTTGTGTTATGGATTTTAGACTTTTTAACTGGCAGAGAGCAAAGAGCCTCTGTAAACAGCTGTCTCTCTGACTTTGTAACCATCTCCACGGGTTTACCGCACGGATGTGTCCTTTCACCCTTACTTTTTATAATGTATACTGATTAATGCATGAGTAGGCAGGTGGATAGCCATCTCATTAAATTATCTGATAACACTGCACTGCTGTCCCTCCTCTAAGGTTCACAGTCATAGCATGAGCAACCTAACTGCTTTTATCTCCTGGTTGGACTGTAACTTTTTGTTTTTGGATTAAAAAAATAAAACTTAAGAATAAATTATTGATTTTAGACTTAAGGGAATTTCTACTGAGTGCATAATACACAACAAAAAAGTTGACATTGTTTCATCATACAAATACTTGGGGACCTTTTAATAACGACCAGCTCATTTTGATGTGAACACAGATTTTATAGTGAAGCGAGGACAACAGAGAATTCATCTTCTCAAGGAATCTAAATTATTTCTCTTTCAGGCCTGTTATACTCCAACATTACTAGAGTAAAACTAAGAGACTTAAATTTATTCAGCATCCAGCAAATACTCCGAAAAGCAGAGAGTGTTTTAGCCTCCCCGAGCCACGTCCTTGTGATTGAATTCTGTCTGTTGCCTTCAGTGTGCCGGTATGCCCTTCCTATGTGTAAAACAAATCGCTTCTCCAAATCTCTTAAATTTTTCAGAGGGTTCTTTTTATTTTTTCTTACCTTTTTTTTAATCCTTAAAAGCAATGTAGTTGCAGATCTCTACTTTTACAGTAGGCTATCACTAGCTTTTATATTAAACATTTTAAGCTCTATGTTGTTGTCTGACGTGTGTATTGTTGTATTGTCTAAGTAGTTATATACAGAGTTATTAGTAGGCTATACAAACCACAACAACTTGCTGCTCAAAATGATGATTAATAAAGTTGTTTGAAATTAATTGAATAAACAATGTTATATTTTACACTACATCTGAATAAAGTTGCAGATGGTGGATTTTCCTAAAGTTTATTAAACATGTTTTCAATATTTGCAACTCCACTGAAATCAATTATTGTCTGTTAAGTGGATACCAAAATAAATAGATTAATTCAAAATGAAGAGATAATGATCATGACTCCACAAAAAAAAACATCATTTTTAAAATCAAATGAACTTGTAACGACAATAAATGCTAAATCAAACAAATGTCCATTATTTAGAGATACAATTTAATAGAGCAGTCTTTCAATGTGTTGAATGCAGTATCAGAGTCCAACAGGGTTAAATGCACCAACCGAGTGTAAAAAATGGGACTATTTCGGTAATAATTAACAATGGCCTCCTTGTGAACGACTTACCAACTGGATTGCAATCATTAGGACAGTCTTCAATGAAAAGGTCCTGTCGCAGAGGTCAAATAGGTCCTCCAGACTTGGGCCTAACAGTTCCAGAACCATGGCATTGTATTTACCACAGGGCCCAAAGTAAAAAACCTGCGGCACACCTTCAGCTGGAACACAAACAAATATTCAGAATACGAAAAGACAACTGTCAACATAACCTCAATCTTGCATTAGTTGAATCCAAATGTTTACAGGGGCAACGGATCACTGGTTAGGACAAAATTCCGTTGTGAAAACGAAACAGTGCTTTTTCCATGCCTCTGTAATGCTCTGTACTGTGGCAGCTAAGATACTGTAGCAATATGGTTTATTACTGCTGCCTTCTTTGACTAATGTTATTTATATAGTTGGGTTCAAGGAAAACCACTGGAAGACACTGAGCAGAGAACAACACTTGAGAAACTGTACCAAACTAAAATAAAACCTGCAAATGCAACTTTAACACTCTTGTCGTACAAAAGTGGGCTTTCTACAACCCCAAACTAAAATCATGTATGATGTTAATAGGTTCTAAAACTATTTCATCATAAAAAAGAGCAGTCATGGCAAGTTAATGTGCGTCCAAAAAATGAATTAGAAAGTACTTTTATTTATTTATTTATAAATAAATACCGGTACATATCATAGGCGAAAGTGATGCGAGCCAAGAGTTAATTGGACACATTAGATCATTTAAAAAAACTAACACGAAGGATAATAACCATTTAGAGTACAATTATTATTATAAGTTCCAATTCCAAATCAATTCATCATTTTTAAAAATCTAAAAAAAATACACCAAGAATAACTTTTATAAATAGCATTTTTTAAAGCTAATCCTGCACTTATTTGCTGCATGTATACGTCCTACGTCAGCAGCAGAGAGGAGCTATAGTAAGTGGCTTTGAAAAGTTTTTTATAAATTTTTATACCAAATATGCAGCAAAATATGTTTGAATCAAGAATCGTGTTGAATTGTGAATCGATTCTTAATTGAATCGTCACCCCAAAAATCTGTATCGAATCGTGAGTTGTTGTGATTCACATCCCTTTTAAACTCGCCACTATACAATGCAAATAAATCACCTGTTAAATACTGCTGGATGTCATATTTGGACTTTTAAGTTAAAAAATGTTGTCATTATGAAGGCCACAGTTCTAAGAAACAGTGCCAGCAGTGTGTTATTTAAAATGTTTAGAAGCAAATAAGAGGTTTAATATTACAAGTGTGCTGTAATATTGCTGGAATGAACCCTACTTCCTGTGGTGTCCTCTACCAATTAATTTTGCCTTTAAAAAGTTTAACAGGTCTGAAAATGTTTGTCTTTATTTTCCTCAAGCTGTAGCGACCCTCCTAAAGTATTCTGGCACCTCCACAATTGTGGAATGAACGTTGGCATACTCCATGCTCATGCCAGCATAAGGACAAGTAGGAGTCATGCTGTGCTCCATCCTGTGTTTCCGGAGATCATAATCCTGTTCTGTGGGTTGCTAATTGTACTACAGGCACCTCGTGTCTGTGGGAGGCCTACAATTTGCTGGTTAGGAGATATTGTAAATAAGTGGCTATATGGTTATTCAACATAAAACACCTGACTTTTTAAATACCCCAAAAAAACAAAAAACTAAGGACCGCAGAATGAACATTGTCTACAACAAAAAAATCTTATGCATCATATATTTATTAGACATTATATGAGTACACTAACATAAAAACCTTTTGAAGTTTGTCATTTTTACAGTCATTTAGAGATTACTTATGGTTTCTGCAGGCTTTCTTGCTTTGCTTGGTACATTTAAGTCTCTAAATGGAGCAGAGAGAAAGTGTTAGTGTGTTTCTCACAGCATATGAGACCAAGGCGCCTACAGAACGACAAAAGTAATAGATATGTGGAGATCAAATTATGTTATCTATTTCTTACATGTAGCCAATATGACGTGTGTGAAAGCCGGGGTGTTTGAAATTGTGTGCTTGCAGCTGGTGTAATGTTTCATTCCTGCAAATATCCCAACACAATAGTGTCCATCTGACCTTCAACAAAACCTACTGATGTTCTCAAACATTGCATCAACTGTGAAGCCGCTGTAAAACTACTTTTGCTAGGTTGTGTAAAAAGAAATAGCCCTCGTGTTTGAAAAGGCAACACACACAATCACTAACTGAATAATACTCATTAGTATCAAGTGACAGTTGGTTGCATGCAGAAAACAACACATGATTGGACATATGAGTCAATTCACATTAATTTAGAAAGATCTACAGGCCCTATGACAACAGCATTGGCTGTTTAGAATGAGGTGCAGCAATGATGTCACATTATCCCATCTGGAGAAGAGACAGAGTCAGATTAGTACGGTACTAAGAAAGGCAGACCCACTCTCTAAATATTTAATGAATTTCCGCACAGTTGCCCTTTTCCACCTTTCATCTTTGCAAAACAATAGACAGAAAATATGAGCTCTAAAATGTAAAGAAACTGCACAAAAAAAGTGTCTTTTGTTTCTGGTTCCAACACATACGCATAACAGTTGAAAGAGGAGTTTAAGTTGCCAATATGTGACTGGATCTGATTTTTTCATGTTATCCTTTCAAATCCAACACAGGCCTTTTTTTGTGTGTGGTCACGAATCCGATATGTATCCAATACAACTGCAGTCTGAACGCTCAGGTCACAGTCATCTGACCTATACGTCATTGAAGAGAGCCGCATCACTGTGTTTCAGCTTCTTTCAATGTCCTACATCTACTGGCTCCGACTCCTTACTCACGAGTACCTACAAACTGCCATAGACACAATTCTTTCCCACTTTCTTCTTAATCTCCAACACAAAATATTTTGATTAGGAAAATGTTGATTCCGGTTGCACAAAATCCTTGAAATTGCTACAAACCCCAGGACTAAAATCTACACAAATTGAGACCACGTTGACTTCCGCAAACACGCCATTTTTTGTGCAAAGACGCATTCCATTCAGATTACACACAAATTAAAGTCACATGTTTTCTATGTAACACTTTTTTTAAAAACAAAACCAAATCAAAACTGGGCATCATGTGCTGCAGTGTGAACGTAAACTGAATGTTACTTTTGAGCCAACCTCTCAAAGGTTGCAAAAAGTACAGTTAATCGTGTTAGCAAACCTTGGAGAAGCCCTCATGACAGGCTTGAAAAAATCCTAATTGACCAGAGTGAAAAGAACCTAAAAAATGTACAACTGTTAGTGCTTACACCCATTTTCGGGCCGAATAATATGATACGATACATAGCTCAGGATATTGACAATATCTCGGTATGGTAAAGCGGCGATCGAAGTGAAAAAATAAACTAAATACACATGTTTTACAGTATATATTTTGCAGCGTAATTTAACCAAAGTACAAAGAGCAATAGTGCAAAAACAAAGACACTGTTTTAGTACTGCATAATTGTAACCGGGTGTTTAAAATGGTGTCAGTGTCACTATTTTTAAATCATGTCTCTCAAGTAGATCAGATCTATTGAATAAAAAACAAAGACTTTAGCATTTGCATGTTCTGACCATGAATAAACAGTCTAGATCCGTGGAGATGGAGATAAAGTTAATTAAAGCAATTCTGTTTTGCTGGTATTTAAACTTGTGCTTTGATATGAGAATTCCTTGCTGCAATATATGCAAATTATCTTTGTTTTTATCTAAAGTCCTGTCAGGTTGTATTCTGAAGTTTTGAAATTTGCCCTGGAGCACACCAGTCGGAGTATCCTCACTCAGTAATCACTGATATGATCACTGACCGGAGAGCAACCTGCACCGTATTTCATGTTACCATCCGCTGTTAAGGTAAAGTAGCATGTGCGGTCAAAATAAATTGCAAAATTAATCTGTTTATATACATGATTGTGATAATTGTTTGTAATTAAATTGCATGTATTTTAAGCGTTAACTTTGATAGCCCTAGTTAAAAATAATGTAAGCTATTAATGTTTATTTTTCACGTGAACTAAAAGTAACATAAAAAGTCAACATTTTCCAAATACTAAAGTCTACAGGTGCTAAAAATGACATTAAGATGGTATAAATAATTACAAATAATACAAGTAAATTGCTTAGATTTTATATAATGTAACAAAGGCTCATTAAAAATGTGTGGTGGTCAAGCCAGTGTCTGTTTTCAATGGGTACTAAGCGCCATTTAGCCTTTCTCGAAGACCATAGCCCTATGCTTGCGTTTTCGGCTGTACGAAGCGTTCAAATCGCAAAAAGGAAAACGCTTCTTCAGAGTTTCTCAAGACGTAATCAAAAAGGGCGGAAGAGTGCAAGATTTTATGAAAAACGACAAGTGGCATACAATCCAGTCCTTTGGAGCGGAGTTGAAGAATGCACTGCAGTGACCACTTTTAAAGGTTTGTTTGATGTATTTTTAATATACATTACTCGTTTAGTATTTCCCACTGAAGTATTACCTTGATATTGTTTGTATTTAATTTTTTTACAAACATAAACCAGAAAGTCAGGGTCTATGATACTTTGTCAGGAAAGGTACTTCTACATCTCCCCACTTGTTTATTTGGTACACAAGTGTGTCAGAGTACATATGACAACAGGACCAAAATCAAATATGGTGATGATTCGGTAATTGTTAGTTTGTTAAATGGATATTCAGTCACGGGTGGCAGCTGTCGGGTGCTATATCGTCACAGTTTCAGTTTGTTTACATGGAATCATAAAATGCAACCTTACCCGAGCAAAAATTATGCATGATTTATCCAGGAGAGTTTTGATACCAACTTCCTTGACCAACCCATACAAAAACAAGTTGTAGCTATCCAAGCTTTTCCAAGTTTTCATCTGTTTAGTGGTGTAGAATAACGTCTGGGGCACAAGATAGTTTGATATGTCTGGGAAATCCACCTACAGATAATCCTTGATATCACTCGACAAATCTTTTTGTGATAAAGTATAATGTTCTATTCCATTACATAGTTATATTTTTTGCTTGTATCTGCTTTGTGCAGGAAGATCTAGTCTAGGCCCCTTGTGTCCTTAGATAGATCGCACGCCGCTATCAGCCATCACTTCCAAGTAAAAGTCAATTGTAAAACAATATGAAATGACAGAATAAAATAGTGTAACAGAACTGCAACTTCACTAATACTGTATCAAATTCAAGGTATTTTGATTATTTATCTGGTATTACACATCTAAAAATTCTCCAACGTCTCACTCTTCCTTTGTGCTTGCTTCTATAAGCAGCAGTATATTTAGCTTCAAAAGTATAAAGTTGTAAATCCTCATTTGTCCAAAAATACACGTCTTCCTTGTCTGTTACAAAGTCTGCCATGATTAGAAAACACACTCGTGTTTGATTCCGGAAGTAGGAACACACGTATTGAAGGCTACAACGGTGACTCCTATTAGCCGCATCTTTCAAGCGTTTTTTTATCATCTTTAAAATCGTTAAAAAAAAAGACGTGTGTTCTTGTCTCTCTTAATGATTGAACGATAGACAAAATACCAAAAAAATGCATTTCCCCTTTAAAGTTTAGTGCACTTTATGAATTTTTATTAAACTCGTTGAACAATTAATTGAAGCAACAGTGTATAAATGTAATCTTTTTTCAAATCAAATTAATTAAATTGATTAATTATTGCCGCACTTGTTGATAGTAACATTTTGTCCATGATCTGATGAAACAAGCTTATTCGGTTTGTTTAAAAAGCTTTGAAAATAAATGTTACCAAAAAAAGTAGCTCTTTGCTCTTTTAATTTTGTAAAATCAACTCTCCTAACAAAAAGGCTGAGACCCCTGATGAAAAAAGATCCAAGAAAATTGCATTTCATTAATATAAACTACTTTTTTCTACTATTTTTGTGGCACCCCTTTACTCTCTATTATCCCCCAAAGTCATTTTCCAAGTACAAAAGGACATGCCAACACATTCTTGAAGATAATGTTGCTAAACCTGTTTGATATCAATACACTAACGTGGGATAATCACCAGCTGTGCAAATGTTGCAAACAGCTCTATGACTGATAATCAGTGTTAGTCAGGCAAAACAAAACAAGCAAAGTCTCATGTCAGCATACCTGTAGTTCCAAGTGTTTTGTAGAACCGGTACTCTAAATGCAACTGCGGTGCCCTTGACTTCACTGGTTCCTGTGTACACGTAAGAGCCAAGGCGGCAGTTAGTCTGAGACAGGGCCACCAAAATTAAAAGGTAAAAGTCAGTGAAAAGTACAAGGAAATGCATTTACTACATTTATGAGGATATGGATACATTAAACGATTTAAAGAGGTGGAATGCATTGCTCATACACAGGCATGTAATATAAACTACTGTATAGTGTATTGTATACATTTTAATATATAGGACAATAACTGATGCGATCGTTCATCTGGTCAAAACCATCACTATGCATGCATGAAATTGTTAACAAGAAAAAACTGTCATTTTCATAAGTTTCCTCTTTTGTTGGGTTTGTTCAGCCCAGTGGTCCCCAACCACCGCATTTGCTACCGGGCCGCACAGAAACAATAATTAATATAAAAACTACGGCATTTTCTCAGACTTAACTTTTGCTTGTCCCACTATACACATCAATAAGCTTGTTAATAGATGTATATTACAACTCATTTGTTATAGTACATAGGACAATGCACATTAATGGACATAAAATGTTAATGTGCCAGATTGTAGCCCATGGCTATTTTTTTTATGCTCATTGTTTTGCTGTTTTTATCTGACACGCATAGAAAGACTGACTGTGAAAATAATGCATACATTCAACCGGTCCCTGGTGGAAAAAAAGTTGGGGAACCCCGATATAGCCAGTCATGTATGTAACAATATGGCAGGTTTCTAAAGACTGGCTGCAGAATATTAGATTTACATCTGTGTAAGAATTTGGACAATTATTACAATTACAACTATTACCTACAGAAATATACAGTATTTGCCGTGGTAAAATTTTGACCTTATTCTTCAAAAGTGTATTAGAGTGTAACTAAAAATAAGTACACATTTTTCTTTTTTTCTTACTTTTGCACCTTATGTACATTTTGTGGTTTTTGTATTCATGCTTATATTTGATTTTCTGTATAGAGCGAAATAAATTAAAATGAGTGCTGCCGAGAGCGAAGACATAGTGGATAAAACAAAAAAGTCACCTACATAGTGTGGCAATTTTTTTTATTTTTTTTTAAAGAAACCGTAGTCCTTCGCTGCGCTCATCTTTTGTTATCAACACATATCCGTTCCCTATTCGGATGTACGGAAACAAGTAAGAACTAAACGTGCAGGACTGTACAACTGAAATAAATTTAAAAAAAATACAACAAATGTTTTTTGTTTTTTTACATAATAATTATAAAGAATTACTGCATAACATTACTTTGTGGCACTGAACCTGCAAATCCTTGTTCTTCTCAGGTTTCTCTCCGTTTACATTTTCACACTGTACTATTTTGTTATACTTTATTAGGCATTTCTTACATAGTAATTTATTTTTTTCACCTTAAAAGAGGATATTGTTAAGTGTTTATTGGTTACATTTGAAGTAAAAATGTTAACATTTATCAACATTTTCTCCTGGTCCATATTTCCATTGGTCATAAATAATACTTATTGATATCGACAATTATAAAAAACTTATATCATGATTCAGTTTACAGCCATATCGCCCAGCCCTACAATTAAGTATTCATAATTCGGAAATCGAGGTTCCACTGTAAATGCAAATTTTAGGCAACTTCCAAATGTATCTTTTACTAACCAAATTGATGTAAAAAGGTTACCTCTCTGTGACAAACATTTGCTTTAGAACTGTGATTGTACATGTACAATCAAAGGTTGATTTATAATAATGCAGGACAGCAACAAAGTGTGATCTTTTGTATACCTAAAAGTCTTTACTTCTCATTCTGACAAAGTTTTAAACAGTGATAAAGCACCAGATCGATGTCGGGGCACAGCCAAACCTGTAGCTGCAAATATGTTACTTGGTGAGCTAAACACTCTGACATTTTACAGCTCTCATCAGCTAGTGAGGAATATAACAGACACGAGTAACCTTACCAGCATCTACGCTGTCTACCGTTGCACCAGAGTACAACTACTATACAATGTTGTGGAGGAGAAAAACCTTCATACAAATGCTATGTTGGGTAAAGTTCCGTCTCTGTATACGAAATCAGTGGTGACTAAACATGCTTTCTGATAACACCTGTGTGTACATTAACCAATGCCTTTGTCTAATGAAACACATTTCCTGTCTTGTAACAATGACAGTCTAATATTAGAAATAGTCTTTTTGTGAACAAGTAGTCAAGGTGCGACTTGAGGAAAGATCTATTAATGCACTCTTGCAGCGCCTTTAACTGCTTGTGGAAAGAGATTCACTTATTCTATAGCACAGAGGCTGAATAACCATGATTCTTTTTTAAAGACTGGACTCAGAGGGGTAAGGTTTCCAGATGAGGGGGAAAAAAAACTTGACTTACCAGTTTAATGGCTACATACTCATTGGTGTAGAGATTTTTACCTGCAGAGGGAAAAGATCAAGTTTGTTTATATGGTCGCAGCTACGTGCTGAAAGCACAGAAATAAGACCACACGAAAACTGCAGTTTGAAAATGCGCACATTTTTACCCACCCATTTAAAAATCATTTGTTCTCATAAAAAACACATTCACCGCCTGTCTTGCGCATTTTGGGCAATCACAAAATAGCTTTGTTTATCAAAAGAGAGGTATTGGATGTACTGTGACGTGTACACTTGTTTTCCAATCAGCATGCACTTACAAGGAGCCCAGAATAAATAATGAATGTTTTTAATCTCCCGAGTATGAAATGAAACCAACAACTGTAGGTCAATAACTTTATCTTTTGTTATTAAATAGGGTTTAAAAACATATTTTGATTTCTTATTACACAAACAACAAAACTCAGTTTTGCCAATCCACACAAACACGTTGAAGCCAAAGTTTTTGAAAATCTCCATTCTGGCCAGATACTCAGTTTTTAACGCCAAAAGCCTATGTTTGCGTGTGTACGAGAGGCCAAAACTCATTGAAAAATATGTGTTTTCAAAATATCTGTATCTGTGTGAACATGGCCTAATTGTTGGTTTGCAACCACGTGACCTTCCAAGTTTCACATGGTGAACAGGAGTCCAATATGGCAACCAGGGCTTCCTCTACATGTAATTATTGTGGAGCACTTCCACAGTAAAATAAAACCTGCCACATCTTAAAATGAGGGGTTTTTGATGTAAAAACAATAAAAGCAGACTAAATTCTTCCCGAGGTGGATGGAATGTTGCCTTCCTGTCACACGGCCTAAGGAAGGTACTAGACCACGGTCAAGGTACATTTTATATACCCGGTATATATATTTTATGAGGTAGGAAATGTATTCAATACAACCGTGACACCTAAACAAGATATAAAAGTATATCTCGCTCAATTATAATTGGTGCATTAAGAGATACTGTAATGACCCCTTATGTGTATTTTGAGATTTGAACTCACCTAGCTTCAGTTCACCAAAGTTTCCGCAGCCAATCTTCTTGCCAACACGAAAATTTGGGCCCACCATGAGAACCCCAGAGGAGCTTGAGGAGCCCGACGGTCGGGTTGAATGCCCACTGCGACTTCCCTGGGAAACTTTAGTGCTCCTAGCAGGCCGATCGCCATATTTGTCCCTCTGTGGATCCATGGTGTGAGAAGCACAGGTCAACGGGGGCCTGGGGTGACGTGTACAAAGGCCCCCTGGGCTGGGCCCACCACAGCCACAGCCCTGGTTACTGGCAGTGCCTGGATGGCACACACACACTCATGAGACAAAAGCTGATTTGGACACTCTCCCCTGTCCTCACTCTGGCCTCAACATTTGTCACGGGAGGTGGTCGATCACCCTGAAGAGTAAAAAAAGATACAAAAGATTAATTTAAAACAAAAAATACAAACATAACAGCTGAACATCTAAAATTACAATTAAACTTAGACAACTTAATACATATTGCTTAAAAGGAATGCTCACATAGAGAAAATGAATTTAAGAGTCCCAAAGTCTAATAAATTAAAACAGAGGGATGAAAAAATAACCTTGAATTCTTCAGTCAGTCTTCTGAGTTGAAAATCTGCATGACCAATTTCATTTTAGAATGATAAATAATAAATGAAACTATGTTGTTGTCCCTTGTGGCCTATGGCTACAAATGAGAACTTAAACCCTAAATGTCAAACTCTGAGCACCAGTTTCAGTTGGTTTTGGGTCCTCATTGTCAGTTACTGCCAGGACATTTTACCGTATGTCAGTTAGCTTAGCATCTTTAATACGAAAGCTTTTTAAGACACTGAATTTATCCATCCATCCATCTATTTTCTACAGCTGGTCCCTGTCGGCGTCGCGGGGTTGGCTGGAGCCTATACCATACAAAATTCAGTGTTCTTAAATTCAATACATAAAAAAAAAAAATTGTTTAAAAATTCAGCATAAAAAAAAATTCATCCATCCATTTTCTACAGCTTGTCCCTCTCGGGGTCGCCGAAGCCTATCCCAGCTGCATTCGGGCAGAAGACGGTGTACACTCTGGACAAGTCGCTACCTCATTGCAGGGCCAACACAGACAACATTCACACTCACATTCACACATTCCAATTTAGTGTTGCCAATCAACCTATCCCCAGGTGTATGCCTTTGAAGGTGGGATTAGATTAGATTAGACAAACTTTATTGATCCACAAGGGAAATTGTTCCTAGGAAACTGGAGTACTCGGAGGGAACCTACGCAGTCACGGGGAGAACATGCAAACTCCACACCGAAAAACCCAGAGTCTGGGGATCGAACCCAGGACCTTCTTATTGTGAGGCACACACACTAAACCCTGTTACACCGTGCTAGATACTGAATTTATGTAACTGAATATTTTGTGTTTGAATTTTTTAAACCTAATTCTTTTTTAATATAAAATTTGCTGAACATTTCATTGAAAAAAAATGTTAGCAAAATGCTTGTTTAAAAATGCAGTGTTTTTAAATTCAGTGTTTTAAAAATCAGTATATAAAAAAATGTTTCAAAATTCAGTGTAAAAAAATGCAGTATTTAAAAATTCTGTGTTAAAAATTCAGTGCTGAAAAATTTGCTTCTTCAAAACGCAAGACCCACTTACAGTAAATTAAGACTGAAGCAATTGATCCTGTCTCAGAACAAGTCAACGAGGTGTCAAGTTTAAAGTCGAGCGACACAGATTTTACAAAGAGGCTGGTAATGCAGCACTACGCGCCACAGGCCATGCAATCTACTGTATATCCTCGAACCCCTTTTTATGTACGCTTTAAACAGTGGAAGTTGCTTTCCATCGGTGACAAAAATCCCAAAATTCCACGAAAAAGGATAAAAGTTGATTACACAATGGTACAAACACACACAATAATGACTGATACTAAAAACATTATGACTGTTTTAAAAACAAAGAAACATTTTAGTTTTTTACTGAATAAGAAACTCAGAATGTACATGAAAATACATAATGTGGGATTTACAATATTAACTATAAACAATAAAACACTGAATACTGAGAATATATGAATGTCGCTCCTGTACTGCAGAACACCTCCTTGATCGACATCTTTTATAAATCGGACAAGAACAAAACAGATGCAAACACAGCAAAATATAAACGGCAAGAGTAAAAAACATTTACATATTCAATAGAAAATCACTTTTCGGCAGAACTTTGCCTCAAGTCTCAGGCTTGTTGTTGCGTAAACAAGCCCCGCCCGCTCTGTCTGTGCCTCGCCTGCATGGAGCAGAGCTTTCTATGGTTACCGTAGTAACCCATGTGTCACTAAGCCATTAGAATCACTTCTATAGTTTGACACCCAGCAGGCCACATTGAAATGTGTATTAGGTTGTATTATGCCCAGGTAAACTGCCTTTTTTATGCTGCTGTGCAAGACCGGGTCGAGTGACTTCAAACTTGACACCTCATTGGCTGGTTCTGAGACAGTATTGAATGCATCAGTCTTTATGTACCGATGGCCTTGCTTTTTAAAGAGCAGCAAATTTTTCTACACTGAATTTTTCAGCACTGAATTTTTTATACGCTGAATTTTTAACACACACATTTTGCGAACATTGTTTTTCAATGAAATTGTCAGTATAATCTGATGTAAAAAAATCAGTTACATAAATTCTGTGTCAAAAAAAAGCATTTGTATTAAAGACACAAATTAACCTCCATACAGCATCAGAGCTCTTTTTTTACTGACATAATTCAGTCATTCACTGTTAACATTCCAAATGATAACTTCACTGGAATAAGGTGGAAAGGTTAAGTGGAATTCATGTTAAGCCAATTAATTCATATGACTTTTTTTTGCCATCATATGGGACTTGACATGTCAGCTATTGCAGTTCCGATTAACAGCCTGCACGGGGTTTGATCTGTTAGTTTCTTGGTTAATCTAGACTATAATCAGCCGTTATCTAGTTTCAGCATCTTAAAATTATTGTCAGTAAACAGTCTATGTTTTGCTGTTTTGAAGGTGAAATAACAGATAAAAGAAGTGTGGCAGACAATGTGTGAAACTACAACATTTAAAACAATTGTATTCAAAGGGTTATTTTAGCAAACAATTATATCAAGTAACTACATTTGTTTATTATGTCCATTTCGACTTTTGCAGCATATTCACATCAAGGGATATTTGTATTTTACCCATTGATAAATTAAACTACGGTTGTGACAATATACGATAGAAATTATAGGATTTTGGCCGACGACAGTTCTTAGAACTATCGTCAAATTGTGATAATGCATTTTAAGGACACATTCTAGCAGTGTCTTTCACAGCAACAAGCGAACGGCTGCGTCCTCAATGCAGAGTCCTTGAAAGTGGAGGATGAGGAACAGCTGAACTGTTAAAACTATACACTGAAGGCAGTACCGGTGGAAAATCCCTCGTTTTTGAGCTCACGCCAGAGAGTGTAAGCCGGGCCAATGTTGATCCTTGACTGTCCTATTACCCGGGTAGCCTTCTTTTTTTGTCTCCTCAGGCATAACTTTGTTTCTTTGGTTGTTTTGCCGCTTCTACCATGATAGCAGTGATTGCACGTAAGCGTTTGCATCGACTTCAGTCTTTTTAACAAATGCGAAAAGGGGGGATTGACGTATGCAGTAGAGCAAGTCAGCACATTTGCAGTTTTGTGTGTGGCCGGGTATGTCCCACCCTCCTCAAAGTTGCTTAATGTCAGGTAAAGCGATACAGATACCTCTCAAGCCATGACGGAGGTGTCATTCAACTAGTTATGAGTCCATGTATCATCCCAAAAGTTAAGAAAATATTTTATGGAGGTTGAAAAGTTACTTAGTGCTGCATTTTCCAAACTGATACAACAAAAGTCCACTGCTTTTTTAGAAAGTCCCCTGCTTTTTTAGAAAGTAAAAGTTGTAAATAAACTAAACTGAACATTATTGTTACACTGGATGTTTAGACTGTCACTTTAATAGGGAACTGCACTTTTTTTTTTAATTTTGCCTATCATTCACAGTCCTTATGTAAGACAAGAACAGATTTGTTTTTCTTTTTGGATCCTAAATCAAATGTCCGCTTACAATGGAGCCTATGAGAGTCGCTCTATTCTGCCTATAAAGCCTTTAAAAAAAACATCCAAACACCTCCACTCAGGTTTTATATACTGTACATGCTGTAAGTATATATGTAATGTAGTAACAAGCATATTTATAATAACAATAAATATTCACATATTTTGCTCTTTTTAATTTCAAAAACGCATCACGACGGTCGCTTTTTTTTTTTTTTTATAACATCACTGATTATTACTCACTGCAGTCTTCATGAGAGCCAACAAACATAATAGAAAATCACTTACTGTCCAATGTCTGCTGTCATTTGGATGCTGACTGGTAGAATCTTGCTATATTCCCGTAGGGATGATGTTTGATAAGGAATTATCGAGTTCGAGCCTATTATCGAATCCTCTTATCGAACCGATTCCTTATCGATTCTCTTATCGAGTCCAGATAGGTTGTTGTATATGGAAAAAAACACACAATATTTGGTTTAACAAAACCTCACTTTTATTATATAATAAAAAAATAAAATCTAATAAATAAATAAATATTGACTGTTACCCACCTAAAAAAATAAAATAAAATAAATAAATATTGATTGTTGTTACCCAAAGTATATTACGTGGGATTTTTCAGAGAAACAAATATATACAGTAACACAAAAACAACCTGTCTCTGTGATCACTATAGGTGTATAAATAATAATATAGTGTTAAATAAAATCAGTCCCTTGGGCACAAAACTGAAAATAATACAGCTCTCCAAAAAGTGCACTTCTGCTGCTATTTGACATAACTGTTTGTTATGATGCTTTGACATTTTTGCACTTTATTTCTTTATTGAAAGAACATTCTATGAAGAGAAAAGTTCTTTGCAAATGTGGTTACAATGCTAATAAATGAAAAGTTAAAGCTAAAAAAAGAAATACACTTTATTGAGTTAACATTATTTCTTTATGGGGGAAAAATGTTATGAGCTAGAGAATATAACAACTACACTACCCAGCATGCAACGGGAGTTACGAGCATGCGCGGTAGCCCCGAAAAGTGTTGCATGTTGCCACGCTGTGAAAGTAAACGTCAAGAACTCGGCCAACACGCCTCGTCTGCATTATTTATAATTAAACAGACAACACATCTACAGTGTGATTTTGTTTTGTTTACAAGGAAAGAAAAACAAAAGTTAAAAAAGGGAGATATGTTGTATATATATGTATGTGCTGCAGTTGTTTTAAGAACGTTGCGACAGCTGCCGTAAAGGAGGTGCGTTGCTATGTTTCCGGTTGGTCGTAAAAGTGTTCGTCATGTGTTTTACCCTGCTAAAATCTCTCAGTAAAGTTATTCGATGGATTATAGCTTTTGTTTTGAACTTTATTACACCTTGGAGCGCTTTTTCCCGTCCATTGTTTTCCTGCTTTCGCTATCTGTGCCTAATGACTGAGCTACGTGACGTCATTTATTGTGATGTCCCACAGAGCATTTCTGGTCGGGACGGGATTCGAATAAACAATCAACTCTTTTCCTTTACTATAGTGGTCTCGATAACGGGTACCGGTTCTCAAAAAGGGATTAGAGTCCGAGGACTCTGTTCTTTTCTTATCAAACAACCGGGAAAACCGGTTTCGAGTATCATCCCTACATTCCCGTTTAGATGAAGAATGACTCATAATCCTCGTGAAATAGAGGAATAGAACCAAGCGTCTTTTCGTGTCGTTTTTTTTTGGGTGCTTTTTTTTAAGTCTAAATTGGCTGTCAAAGTGTACCAACTTGTTGGAGTACATCCTCATCCTTCTACTATCAAAGTGAGAGGTATGATTTATGATATAGAATAAACTTTCATGATCACTGAGGTGAGGAAGCAGCTCACCTGTCGATAATGTCAACATAGGCACAAGCTAGTGATCACTGCGCCGCTATAAATAGTTTGTCTGCGTTAGCATTTATAATAATATCACTAATACTTGGTTAATATTCAAGTCATTAAATGTAAATGGAGTATTCTTGGCGGTTTTTGGATTTTAATTTATTGGGTTTTATGGGCGGAATAGAGAAGCTCCCATTGGCTCCATTTAAGCAGACCTATTTACGAGTTAGAATGCATTAAAAAAATACATTTGTCGTCATGTAGGCAAAATTCCCAAAAAAGTGAAGTGAAGTGGATTATATTTATATAGCGCTTTTCTCTAGTGACTCAAAGCGCTTTTTCATAGTGAAACCCAATATCTAAGTTACATTTAAACCAGTGTGGGTGGCACTGGGAGCAGGTGGGTAAAGTGTCTTGCCCAAGGACACAACGGCAGTGACTAGGATGGCGGAAGTGAGGATCAAACCTGGAACCCTCAAGTTGCTGGCACGGCCACTCTACCAACAGAGCTATACCTCTCCAAGTGCAGTTCCCCTTTAAAGGCACTCAACTAAGTTTTTTTTAATATATTTGCTTGAAACAGTGGCTGTTCCCGCATAATTGTTTGCACTTAAAAACACATCCTTGTAGGAATGTATATAATTAAAACATTTAAGCATTATGCTTGTGTTCAATTACAGTAAGTGTGTTTATCCTAAATATTCCTGCCACTTCATTTTACACACTATGGTATTTTTAAGTAATTTTTTTTAAAATAATAACATGACAATATCGTACTGTGAGATGTTGATATTGTTACATCCCTAGTATTAAAAGCGCTATCATCATCCACATTTATATAATTTATATCTTACATTGTCTGTATCGCATAAACCCAATTGTGATACATGTCGTTATTGTAAGAGGCTGAAATATGTATTGCAATATAAACATCGCCCATTCATACTTTCAACATGTTTTTAGGATCAGATATAAAACCTAAGCATTTACACATTTTATTCAAGATAATAATTGCACTATAAAATGTAGTATTATTAACAGTTTTGATCAATGCTATAGTCACTGTCTGGACAATGTGAGATAAGTGCAGCAAAATTTACAGTCAGGGTCATGTTGAGATAATAATCTTGTAACGTTGAGTGCAGGAATCACAGTGAGCATCAACATGAGGTGGAATGTCAAATCTTGTGATGATGAGGACATCTCTAAGAATCTCTTCCACCCACAACCTTGGCCTAACGTGCCACGTCAGTGGAGAATATTATGTAAACAATTACATAAAAGCTGTCTTCTCCCATGGACATTGATGGATGCGAGTGTGTTTGCTTCAAGTGCTCAGGTACACACCACAAACAGGAAATGTGGACTTGTTATGCCACTGTGCAATTTAAAATATACATAGCTGAGATAGGGTCCAGCGCCCCCCGCGACCCCGAAGGGAATAAGCAGTAGAAAATGGATGGATGGATGGATGTTTATCATGTACCACCTAGTGACAAACCCTCAGTTAATCATCTATAGCAGTTTTGTGTTGCAGGACACTTTGTCAACAGCAAATTAGGAAGATTACCATATGTACTAATTCTTAAAACAAAACAAGCATAAAAACTAAAAGGTTGACAATGATGTTGTAATTCCTGTGCATAGAAAGGCTGCTGCAGATAAGTACTGTATGTATGCATGTGTGTGGGCTTCCGGATGACTCATGCTTAGTGTTAGCCTGCACAGTCCTCAGCATCAAAGACAGCTCAGTTACTCTCTCAAGGGCAACCGTGCACTGTTACTATTACATAAAACCATAAACAGAACTACATGTCTATAAAACAGGTTTACAGTAAAGACTATTGCCGTGCTGGATCTCTTCCCACCGTATAAACAATCATTAGTAAACTGCCTTAATCCAAAAAGACGATTCTCCTGATTGAAGCGTCAAACACAATTCTGGGCTGGCCTAAGAACAACGGCCAAACCACGCTGAACTGGCCTGATTACACCAGACGGCTACACTGTATTCACAAATGATTACTGAAATCACAAAGATTAATTATATATTTTCTCAGCTGCAACTTGTTTTATGACACAACACAAAAAAGGTATACAATAGCCGTGACACTCAAGTCACATGGGTTTAAAATCCCTTTGGCCTTGTTCACCATACTTGCCAACCTTGAGACCTCCGAATTCGGGAGATGGGGGACGGGACGTATACTCGAATATCACGATATAGTCATCTATATATATATATATATATATATATATATATATATATATATATATATACATATTAGGGCTGGGCGATATATCGCAGGTTTGTTTCTGTGCGATATAGAAAATGACTATATCGTGATATTCGAGTATACGTTCTCACGCAGTTGCTTTTAGCTGCGGACATTACACTGCAGGCTCTTCCCACTCTTTCTTGTCTGTCCTTCTCACAGGCAGCGAGCGCACCTTCTTACACACGTCACATACTGTCACGTTATACGTCACATACGTATACGCCCTCGCGCAGCAGAGAGGTAGCACCATGGCTAAAGTTAGCTGTGGTGCGAGTGGTAATACGAGAGAAAGAAGATGCCAATCTGGTAACAAATGAAGGAAGAATTAATTCCCAAGAAAAACAGCACGGGGTGCATCGTCTGGCGGTGCTTTGGCTTCAAGTGGGAATATGTCGAACAGACAACCGTAATTTGTCAAGTGTGGGGGAAAAGCATTGTTACAAAAAGAAAAATTACTGCTAATATGTAGCATCATTTGAAAAGTCACCTGCTAGAGAATGATGGTGTGTGCCACACGCCCACACCATCAAAATGCAGAGGCAAACATTTCCAGATCAACACCGTGTGAAAAAAATAGTCAACAACAAAAGAGATAACGTCTGCAGGAACCTACCACATAGCGAAGGACGTACACTATTTGATTTCCTATTAAGCAGCTAATTTTTATTTGACACTTATTGAAATATCTTGTGTGACATCATGTACAAAAGTGCACTTTATTTGTTTTAAACTATTGTAGTGGCATTCTGTACAAAAAGTGCACTTTAATTTTAGTGTTGTTTTGATTTGTCATCTTAGAGACATCATGCAAATAAGTGCACTAATAGCTTGTTTTAAAATGACTGACAATTTTGCACTTTCTGTTTTGGAAATGACATGAATGTTTGTGCCACTGCTTAATAACTGTTTAATAAATACAGTTTTGGTCAATTGACTTAGTTGTGATTTCCCTCTCTGCAGAAAGTTTAAAATTAGCATATATTAATGCAGTATGAACAAGAATGTTTTAATGTAGACACATAGAATCATCATACTGGTGTGATTATATGCGTCAAGTGTTCATTCAAGGCTAAGGCAAAATATCGAGATATATATAGTGTATGGCGATATGGCCTAAAAATATCGAGATATTAAAAAAAGGCCATATCGCCCAGCCCTAATTATATATATATATATATATATATATATATATATATATATATATATATATATATATATATATATATATATATATATATATATATATATATATAATCCGTTCATGGATGAGCATATCCGTTCGGCCACCGTGTTCAATGGAGAAGTCTGATCTACAAAATGTGCAGGCAGCATACCCCTTCCCCTTCGAGCTGTCCTGGATGAACTGAAATTATTTTTTCCAATCATTTTAGAACTTGCAAGCGTACTTCTTCTTCTTACTCGTCGTCGCCATGTCTCTTCTTCGTTCTTCTGCTTCGTCTCTTATGTTTTTGGACATTACTACTTGCCGTAGTTTTGAAGCAATGCATGACGGGAATCCGGATGTTGTGTGTCAGTGTATTAACGTGCCGGCTGGAATAAACACACGCTGAGAAATAGCTCCATGCCTGCCTACTTTATGGGTTATAGATAAACCTATGGATAACGGAGACATATATAATAGTCTCTTTTTCAGGTGAGAGAGGACAGGTGAGAGAGGACGCTAAAGGCAGTGCTTTTAAGGCACGCCCCCAATATTGTTGTCCAGGTGGAAATCGGGAGAAATTCGGGAGAATGGTTGCCCCAGGAGATTTTCGGGAGGGGCACTGAAACTCGGGAGACTCCTGGGAAAATCTGGAGGGTTGGCAAGTACTGTATGTTGTTCACCCACTGACAACCATTTTGTATCCAGCTTGAATTCATGAAGTCAGAACAGCAACAATTGTGAAAACAAATGTTTGTCACATTTGGATGAGTTTGAAATTTGAATTAAAATTGGATTTCTATGTCGGTTTGCAACACTACATGCACAAGTATTTATTTCAAATGTCTCTATTTTTCACAATTACTTACTACATAGGTCACCACAGGCACAGAAGGAGTCCCAGAGAAGCAAATAACCATTTGCAGCCTTGTTGCTTTTACAATAGACTATACGTTTAATGATAGCAAACCAAATCGTTTTCATTAGCCAACTGCAGGGATGCCCATTAAGTTGATTGGAGAGAGTGTGTTGGTCCATCGCCAGGTATTAAAAAAATAGATTTAAAAATTACCTATCATCAGTCTTCACTCTGATGTCACATTTGTCAATCGATTGACATACACAGCAACCAAGGATCTTGTGAGATGGTGTGAGCTCAGTATGAAGAAAAAAACGACCGGAATGCAAGAAACACATTTTATTTCTTCCCAAACACTTGCCGTCAAAAGCGTAAAGACCAACTGCACAGTTTGTGTCTTCACAATAAAAGTGCTGTCCCGTCCTGCCTGTGTTAACAAAAAAACAACTAGAAGATTAAAGATTAAGATTAAAGTACCAATGATTGTCACACACACACTAGATGTGGTGAAATTTGTCCTCTGCATTTGTCCCATCCCCTTGGGGAGCAGTGGGCAGCAGCGGCGCCGCGCCCGGGAATCATTTTGGTGATTTAACCCCCAACTCCAACCCTTTGTTGCTGAGTGCCAATGTATTTATATAAATCAAAACAAAAACATCTGTTAATAAAATGCAAAAATTCTTAGATGTATTAGCAAAATGCGTAATTGGACAATTGTGACCAGTATATTAAGTCAAGCAGAATAAAATTGTAACGTCAGGGTTTCCACTCCATGTAACTGATCTTGGCCACCACCAAGACCAAATAAAAGAGGCCACACATTAAAATTGAGTTTGTTTGTTTTTAAGTGAAAACAAAATTAAGTAATATATTGTGTGAATTAATATATATAGCCTGTTATTTGCGCATCAATGACTAGTGATGCACCAAAAATTTGGCTACCAAAAAGACTTTGATCAACATAACACCACTGCCGAAACAGAATGTTGTGATGATGTAACCAAGACAAGACGTGATTGTCTGCTGTTGTGGCAGCATGTCTGCGATGTGAACGTACTTTAATATATCTGAGATACACCTGCGGACAGCAATCTACAAAATGTGCAATGTGTAAATACTAAAAGGACAGTGGCACTCTTTCAAGGAGAGAAATTCCAGCTGGAGCAGCAGCACAAAGAAAGTGTGTCTCGCTATTTATCGTGGACATTGAGCGACACAAGTAAAAAGTCTCTAAACAGGAGTACAGTCGCCAATAACACCAGAAAAAAAGATTCTAGGTTTTTTACTAGTCATTTTCATTAAAGAAAAAGTCACTAAAAGGATTGGAGAAGTCTCTCAAAACTTGAAAAATTCTCAACAAGTGCAACCTGTGTTACAAGAACTTTCCCATTTACACGGGTAAATAAAGTATCCCCCTGTGCTTCCACCAAAAAAACTACACTGGCAGAATTAGTTTTTCAGGAACTATTTTTAATTACTGGTAGTAGGTTGGCCTTGTTGGAAGTTTCCCAGGAACCTTTAAAGGGCGGGCTGTTTTTTCTTTTTTCTTGTGTTTCTACTACAACATGCTTGACAACGAATATAGTCAAACGAATGGAACGTTGGACTTTCAATAACTTTTGTGGGACATCTGTGTGCTGAGGAACACTAGTGTAACTATCTTGCAGTGTTTTCGCTCAGCCGTTGGTACTTTAACTTTAACTTAACTTAACTTTTGAGTAGTACACAGATTCATGTTGTCGTTTAATTTTTACAAACTTAATTTCAATACGCAAAGCTACAACACGAATGGACTCTTTAAAACGTATTTACAGGAAATATAAAGTATTCAGCCGGACTACGAATCCACGGGGCAAACTGTTCACTGGGACTCCGATCTCATAGTTTGAAGAGGAATGTGAAAAGAAGGACCAGTGGAATGAGGTAAATCACAGCAAATGTTCACTATTTCCTTTGTTACATGCTATAAAAGTAGTAAGTGACACGCCATTTGTGTAGTTATTTGTCTCAACCCAAGTCGCATACATGGTATCAGTGTAGAAATCAGCCTTATTTGTATAAACTACCTAAACTGTGAAGTGCAGTGGAAACACAAAAAATATTCTACACAAACCTTTAGTTCCAGGAACTAAACATTTCAGGAACTTGAAAGTTCCTTAAAGGGAAACTTCGGTTTTTTTCAACCTGGGCCCTGTTTTCATAATTTTTTCTGTATATGTGAGTGCTGGATAAAACATTTTTTGAGGTCGCGCCAGTATTGAGCAGGGCAGGCAGCCTCCAGCCCAGCTAACGCTCGTACACAGGGCAACTGGCTCTCGTCAAAATTCGGCCTATAAACATGCATTTTTTTCACACTGACAGGCTCAGATAGTTACAATGAGTGTCCGACAACATACTAGAAAGGAGAAATTAACGTATGTCTCTACCTTTAGCTGGAGATCGCTGTTTGTTGTGAGCTGTGTCCAAATCTCACCACGCTACAAATCTCGTTCCGAAATCTCGCGATAACTCGCGAGATTGCCTTGCCTTGCCTTGCCTTGCCCTCTGCCTGTTGCCCAACTCCGTCTCTCCTCGTCCGTTCTTCAATTTCTTGAAGCTCTTCATCTGTGTACTCCGGCTCAAATAGATACGGCCGGCCATCAAAATCAAATGCAATTTCATCCACGTCGTCCACATCAGGCAAAAATTCAGCCATGACAGACAAACAAACAAACTTTTCTATAAAACTAAAATAACAGTCTTCGGTAATCCAACAGAAAATCACTTCAGTCATCTCTCTTCACCTCAGTCAGGTAACTGTTTTTTTAAATGTATGCATCGTTTTTTCATACTTTTTTAATTCAGCTTTTTTAAAGAAAATATATGCATTAGCGCCAATTATGCAAATATGTTAATGTAATATTGACAACGCCCATGGTCACGCCCCAACTGAACTCCAAACACCCCAATGCTAAAAGACTTGATACTTATGAGTCTGACCACTAATAAATGTTTAATGAGTTTGTCTGAAGTCTGTCTGGATTCAAATGCTGAACACTGGAATTTATAGGTTTACTACTGCCAAAATGTTCACTAAAGAACAACAGAGGCTGCCAAGCACAAAACAACATAATGCAGGTATATTTGTACAAAATAAACCAGCATAACCTATGTATAAATAAGAATAAAAGAGGCAGAACTTGTTCTTTGTATTACTAGCCAAGTAGTCTTATTGCATAGTTGCAGCTGCAGTGTATTTGTACATGTCCAGACATGTCTGACATATGTGAAAATAGCATCATTAATGGGACTTTATGGTGCACAAGTTTACTAAACATTAAGTAATACCAAGCTGCTGGAAAGAATGGCACTGACACTGGTACACCATGACAACAGACAATAGAAGCACTGTGTCCTTTTAAAAAGGTAGACAGTCTTCAGTGATCAGAAAACACTGGGCTCATTGCCTAGGCAGGCCACTCCCAGATGAGTGAGCTGGAAGCATGGCGTGCAAGCCACACGAGCACTGACATATATACATCATACAACAGTAGAAAGCTCATTGAAAATGACAAGCTTTTATTCAAACAGATGCAACAGGCAAGTGGCTGGAGAGAGACATTTTTGAAAGGTCCTCTCTCTAACTCATGGTAATTTACTTTCAATACCTGCTTTCTTTCTGCTGTAAAGCACTTCCAACTAACAGGGGTCTGCAACATGCGGCTCTTGCATCCCTCTGTTGTGGCTCCAGCTATGGTTTATGCTTCTGTGTACTGTAGTCACTATGCTGTCCCTTGAGGTACCGTCATGAGTCCTTCAAAGTTCTTCATAAGGGGCAGTGTTTTCTGGTGAGAAACCATTACACGTGTCATCTTTTAGCCTGTTAGCTTTCTTTGTTGCTAATAAACAATGGTAACTAGTAGGGAGGGATTGAGTGTTATTGGAACTGGTGCTTTCTTACACGATTTTAATTGTAAACAAAAAAGGCATTTTTGCAAAGGTGGGCATTATGCCTCATGGTTGAATCGCATCAACACAGAACAAGGACTAAAAGCCAACCAATTACGGCCTTTGCTGCATCACTGCTATGCAAGTTTAGGCTTTTTTTTAGCCATGTGTCACCCTACACAAGAGGATTTGAAGGGGGACGATATGGGGCTTGGCGGTATACCAGTTTTACAGTTAATACTGTCTCAAACATTGTCTCAAATTATATATATTTGAGACAATACCGCCAGACAGGTATCTTTTGATGTGCCTTTGTTTCGGCCGTTTGCTCTTCTCTGCACCTGACGGGCATAGGGCATTATCTTATAACAATGCACAGCATGGCTCAGGAGGCACAACAGGTTGTCCAGTAACCACAGGGTTCCCAGTTCGAATCCTGCTTCATCTATACCCGTTGCTGCTGGACACTTCGCCCACATTGCCCTCTGGGTCGCCCACACAGAAAAGCTTCACTGACCAAGATGCTGAACAACAACAAGCTAGATGTTCCCAGACAGGTCCTCAAAAGTATGGTTAAATGCAGAGACAACATGTCGCTCTATATTGTACATGTATTTTCTTATAGAGGATGCTGGATAGCATTGAATGTGTGTTTTTTTTACTGCTGCTATCTTGACTGTCTTTTGTTTTCATAAAAAAATGGATATGAAGTAGTCATTCAGTCAGTACATACGTACAAATATTTCAAGCTGAATTTAAAAGCCAATGGTTAAATTAGAGCCACTGAATAAGTGTATGCTTCATAGGGCTGGGCAATAAAACAAAATCAATATATATCGTAAAATATGCGTAATCAGTATCAATACAAAATGCGTTCAATAAAACGTTCAATATATTTATTTTTATCGGAAGAAACAGGAAGTGGCAAAGCAAGGTTGGTTGCATGAACAAAGGTACTCTCTAAAGGAGCAACGCAGGAAGTGATCATTGATCAGTGGGAGTGACATGCTAACAGGCAATCAGGTAACAGTTGCGCCGTGGTGTTGTCTCGCGGTGGATTCTTTGCATGGAGTGAAAAGAGAAAGTACAAATGAGTGCTGCAGAGACTAAAGAAATTGTCAATTAAACAGGAAAAGTCATCTCGACAGTATGGGAGTTTTGTTTTTTTAACGGACCGTAGTCAGACCAAGGCGCTCGTAAACAGTAATACTCCACCACCCTAACCGCTCTCACTATTTAGTACAACCGGCACTTAACCTGCAGAAAATAGTTATTTTCATGTTCCTCTGTTAACATTATTTTACTTTGCATTATTTTGTTAGTTTATTAAACATTTCTCACGTATTTCTTATTTTTGCACCTTAATTTTGCAAGGTTATTGTTAAGTATTCAATTTGAGTTTAGAATGTTGTTTACGTTGATTTTTTTTCCATGGCTGTGTTTACATTTCTTTTCCTTTCTGACTTGGGAGCTGAAATCTTAAATTACTACAGTACAAACCAATATTTTAAACAATGGACCCTTAGCCATGAAAACAGAAAATAATAAGACAAACACTATATGTGAAGCATAAGAAACACAAAACATGCAAGATAGTGGGTTTTCTAACAGTGTGTATATTAATTTTAGTTTAAAAAAAAGAAGAAAATATACAGTGTGTAAAAGTACTTTTTGAGATCACTCAAAAATACCGCCATAATGATAACTAGTGCTAATTTTGGTCACGATATCTGATAGATGAAATGTTCATATTGTTACATCCCCAGTATCAACGGAATTCTGTCTGTACTACTGGGTACTGATCCATTTAAAATAGTACAATATTTTGACATGTTTGTTGCATGTGACGTCACGTCAGGTTGCAGACTCGGCACTGAGTCAAGTACTTTGAAGGGAAACAAAAATGTACATGTCATGTCTGGTACCAATTAACCTTGATAAACGAGGGATGACTGTACTCTGATGCTACAATATCATACAAAAACAGAAAAATTAAATAAATAAAAAAATGCACAAATAATGGAAAACAAAGTCGACAATAT
This sequence comes from Entelurus aequoreus, assembly GCF_033978785.1. NCBI lineage: Eukaryota > Metazoa > Chordata > Actinopteri > Syngnathiformes > Syngnathidae > Entelurus > Entelurus aequoreus. Next base: position 75,554,173 of record NC_084732.1, on the reverse strand, counting down.
TATTGCCTATTGTCAAACTGCTTGAGTGAACGTCAGTCAGCCACGGGGGGATGATGTCAAGAAAAGCGGCTTCCAATGTACTGAAATCAGAACATCTAAAATGTACTTGATGATGATCACAAACAGAGCCGAACAACAGAGATACTCCTGAAGGTATTAAGCCAACTAATCTGTTAGCAAGTTTTAATTATATTGGAGAAATAAAGGATTTGAGTGGAGTGATGTAACCTTCAGTGGAAAGAGCACCCTGAGAGGGGGGCCTGCTAATAGTGCCGACTCTTGCTGTGACAAGCGAGCTACTGTAACATTGACTATGTTTCCGTGCACTAAATTAGTCAGATTTTTCAAATAGTTAGTATTTTCACACCTACATGTGAAGTCCCAGTGTCAATGCACTCTCTCTCTCTAATGTGACTAGGTCATACGCCATGCACCTCCCACACACTGGGGGTCGCTTATTTCCTTTTAGCGCGGATAAATGTACTGCTTTTCCGGTTGACCTATGACGTCACACCTAAACAAGGCATCCTCACAAATCGCTCTTTAGTATGGACGAGTTCACAGCCAAGTTCTTGTTGTACCTCATGTCCGGTGTAATATTGGCACAGATTAGAAATATTAAGTCTCTATTGGCTAAACTGATGTTAAAAAGCAGACAGCAGCAATAAATTATTTTAGATTGCGCCACTAACTTGACACTAGTACCAAGAAGGTCTTGGATGTGGGTACGAAGTAAAGACTGGTGGAAAAGAGTTGGAATTTTAGGACGGAGAATGGAAAGAAAACCTTTAAATGTCTCAAAATTCTATCTATAAACTATGTGGATTTCTGGAAGGAGTTTTAAGTTGGAAGGAAGTGACCGTTTGTGCCCCAATACCGCTTCAGATGAGGGTTGCGATTGATCTGTACAAGCTTGTCAGTTGTGTGGAATAGAGAGTTATTGATAAACAGTTTGTAGTGCACAAATGCAGTGTAAAGAAGTTTATGTACAATATTTGTTCTGGGGTCCGAATGAAGCCTTAGATACCTTTTTAAATAAGTCTGTTTCTTCTTTTTTCTCCCCTCGATGCACTTCAAAATGTTCCGTTTTTTTAAACACACATTTTCGCATTTATACTGGAGTCTAAACAGTCGGCTGAAAAAAAAACTGATTTAGAAAAAGTACGAAGTCCAGGTGTGTTAATCCGACTTTTCAAAAGCCAAACAATCAGATTGAGGTGTTTTCATGGGTTGTAGAATACTTATTATTAGCCGAATTATTTGCAATATCAGACTAATTTAGTGCATGGTAACGTATACACTGTGACTATACTGGAAGGAAGACGATCTGAAGGTGAGCGAAAATTGCATGCATGACACTAACCCAGGATTTCCACTGGATGCGAAAGGGCACGTTGTTGCCACGGCGGCGTACTCTTTCAGTTTTTATTCAAGTCAAAGTGTCTGTTTCCACCACCCACAGAACTGCATCGTCATGGCGGTGACATTCTGCATCCCTGCGCTAAATATACCCAGAGCTTCTAGATTTGCCTGTTGCCGCAACAGATCTGTTAAATTTCGCTAAAATCTGCTTGTGTTGGACAAGAAGTCACGCACACAAAATAAATTATTCGTTTTACTTTCAAAATAAAATAGTCTGTCTTCAAGGCGGATCATTTTTACACTTTGAAAAGGCCTAATGGGTGGAGACAGACATGAAGTCTACTTTTAAAAAGTTTTCAGATGTAATTTCACCTTTTTGACACAAATGTGAAATTGGAGGTCCTACATTTAAGAAGCATACACAGGCAAATCCCAAGCAGCTATATGGGGAACTGTGTCAAATACCAGCTGATACGGGCCGGAGAAGCAGGGGAGTGGTTTGTAGGAGTTGAAGGAAATGTATGTATTTGTGTGTGTGTTTACACAACGCTCACCAGGGATGGTATTACTGTTGTGTTGTTGCATACTACAAAAAAAATTAAAGTTGTCGTTCTGCAAGGCAAAACTGTCTTTTCTGCGAGTCAAGTCAATGCCATCACTTAAAGCGCCCGTCTTTGGGTATTGATGGACGGCAAAGCTCGAGACGTTCCGCGATGTTTACTTAATCACCTGATCACGCGTGGATTCGCGAGATCTCGTAAAAGTCTGCACTATTTCACAAAAGAACGGCGGTGGGAATTGTCCAACAGTAGATGGCGGTGCCGTTCTGTGGCGGCTATGTTACGCTGCCGTTCTGCATCCTGTGAAAATCAGGGGTTAGTTGTAAACTATGTGGCAGATCAGCTTGTAACAATCTGCATGGAGATGACTGCTCATTTATACTTATCTGTAATTGAAGCTAAGTGACTGGAGAGTGAGCCCTTTGTCATTTTTAAGCGAACCAAACAAGTCCAACAACACTAGCAAAAGCAAACATGCTGATGCGAGGCCTTGGCATTGATGACAGAATAAAAAGATTCAATATTTCATCTTTGCGTCTATGCACGGACAAACAGAGACCACTTGAGTGAGATGATGCGCTTTGTTTGAAGCAGCGACTATTTGTCCTCAATTGAGCAGTAAAATAATACATGAGGGTGGTCCAAAACAAAGATGCAAGACACTGTTTATTAAATCACAATTATTGAAATTCAACGATTTGGTGCATTTGCAAACAGCTAAAATTATGTCCAAAGCAAACTATAACCTGCTACCCAAGAATGTACAACAATTCTTCTCAACAAAAGAGGAGCAATATAACCTTAGAGGAAAATTTAATTGTAAACATTTGTATGCACGTACAACACTTAAAAACCTTTAGTACATAAGTATGTGGAATAAATTATGAAACAGATTAACCAAAGACATTTTTAAAAATCCCTAATATGATTCAGTTTAAAAAGCGGTTCAAACTACAAGTGTTCACAAAGTACACAGAACAAGAATTATACATGAAGGTGGTCCAAAACAAAGATGCAAGACAATGTTTGTTAAATCACAATTATTGAAATTCAACGATTTGGTGCATTTGCAAACAGCTAAAATTATGTCCTAAGCAAACTATAACCTGCTACCCAAGAATGTACAACAATTCTTCTAAACAAAAGAGGAGAAATATAACCTTAGAGGAAAATCTCATTTAAAACATTTGTATGCACGCTCAACACTTAAAAACCTTTAGTATAACAGTATGTGGCATTAAATTATGAAAACGGATTAACCAAAGAAATTTAAAAAAGCACCAATATAATTCAGTTTAAGAGACGGTTCAAACTACCGTATTTTTCGGAGTATAAGTCGCACCGGCGAAAATGCATAATAAAGAAGGAAAAAAACATATAAGTCGCACTGGAGTATAAGTCGCATTTTTGGGGGAAATTGATTTGATAAAACCCAACACCAAGAATAGACATTTGAAAAGCAATTTAAAATAAGTGAAGTGAAGTGAATTATATTTATATAGCGCTTTTCTCTAGTGACTCAAAGCGCTTTACATAGTGAAACCCAATATCTAATTGGGAGCAGGTGGGTAAAGTGTCTTGCCCAAGGACACAACGGCAGTAACTAGGATGGCGGAAGCGGGGATCGAACCTGCAACCCTTAAGTTGCTGGCACAGCCGCTCTACCAACCGAGCTATACCGCCCCACCAATAATAAATAAATAAATAAATAAAGAATAGTGAACAACAGGCTGAATAAGTGTACGTTATATGACGCATAAATAACCAACTGAGAATGTGCCTGGTATGTTAACGTAACATATTATGGTAAGAGTCATTCAAATAACTATAACATATAGAACATGCTATACGTTTACTAGGGGTGGGGGGAAAAATCGATTCGAATTCGAATCGCGATTCTGACGTTGTGCGATTCAGAATCGATTCTCATTTTTAAAAAAATTGTTTTTTTTTTAATTTTTTTTTTTTTTTATTATTAATCAATCCAACAAAACAATACACAGCAATACCATAACAATGCAATCCCTCATTGACATTATCATTAGACATTAAAATAAAAAAGAACAATAGTGTCAGAGTGGTTTACACTTGCATCGCATCTCATAAACTTGACAACACACTGTGTCCAATATTTTCACAAAGATAAAATAAGTCATATTTTTGGTTCATTTAATAGTTAAAACAAATGTACATCATTGCAAACAGTTGATAAAACATTGTCCTTTACAATTATAAAAGCTTTTTACAAAAATCTACTACTCTGCTTGCATGTCAGCAGACTGGGGTAGATCCTGCTGAAATCTATGTATTGAATGAATAGAGAATCCTTTTGAATCTTGGCAAAAATCTTACCCACACGATTATCAAATGTAATAGGAAAATTAATTCCTACTGACCAAACTGTCTTCATGGAAGGTCGACAATCTTCAGACAATACAAGGAAATTGTTTAATGTTATTTACTATGCTAGAAGTCTCCCTTATCCCACAGCAGTATGTAGTGTTGATGCGGAGAAGGCATTCCACCGCATAAACTGCTCATTTATGTTTTGCACATTACGTAAATTTGGATTTGGAGATCATTTTATACAATGGATTAGGGCTGCAACTAACGATTAATTTGATAATAGATTAATCTGTCGATTATTACTTCGATTAATCGATTAATAATCGGATAAAAGAGACAAACTACATTTCTGTCCTTTCCAGTATTTTATTGAAAAAACCCAGCATACTGGCACCATACTTATTTTGATTATTGTTTCTCAGCTGTTTGTACATGTTGCAATTTATAAATAAAGGTTTATTTTAAAAAAAAATAAAAAAAAATAAATAAATAAAAAAAGCCTCTGCGCATGCGCATAGCATAGATCTAACGAATCGATGACTAAATTAATCGGCAACTATTTTTATAATCGATTTTAATCGATTTAATCGATTAGTTGTTGCAGCCCTACAATGGATTAAGATGCTTTATACAAGGCCCATGGCATCAGTCAAAACCAATAATCATATTTCAGAACCTTTTTTGTTAAAAAGAGGAGTAAAACAGGGATGTCCTGCATCTGGATTATTATTTAATTTGGTTATTGAACCCTTAGCTGCAAAAATAAGAAGTGAAAATAATATTCATGGTATAAATATTGGCTCTCAGTATAATAAGCTATCGATGTATTGTGACGACATAATTTTTTTACCTGTCACATGTTAACTCCTGTCTTCTTTATATCAATAATGTCATTACTGAATATGGCTGTTTATCAGGGTATAAAGTTAATTGGGACAAATGTGACATATTACCACTTAATAAACACTGCAAGAAATTACAGGTTCAGAACTCAAAAATTAAATTGTATTGCATTATTATGGTATTGTTGTGTATTGTTTTCACACACAAAAAAAAAAAGTTTTTGAATCGAGAATCGTTTTGAATTGAAAAAAAAAATCGATTTTGAATCGAATCGTGGGACACCCAAAGATTCCCAGCCCTAACGTTTACCAAACAATCTGTCACTCCTAATCGCTAAATCCGATGAAATCTTATACGTCTAGTCTCTTACGTGAATGAGCTAAATAATATTATTTGATATTTTACGGTAATGTGTTAATAATTTTACACATAAGTCGCTCCGGAGTATAAGTCTATAAGTCTATGAAAAAAACTGGGACTTATAGTCCGAGAAATACGGTACAAGTGTTCACAAAGTACACAGAACAAGAATTATGATAAACATAAAGTAGATTACTTAGAACACACTAACATATTACTTATTAATTCTGGTTTATTGAAACTACAGGAGCTAGTAAAGTTACAGACATTATGTGTTATGTTTAAGGCTAAAAGTAAAAAATTACCAGCAAATTTACAAAAAATGTTTGTCATCACTTCTGAGAATGAAGAGCGTAAAAGAAAAGGTAATTTCAAACATCAGTATTCAAGGACAACTTTAAAACAAATGTGTATATCAGTGGTGGGGTTTAAACTATGGAATTCTCTTTACAATGAGATAAAAGACTAAAAATATATTCCAATTGAAAAAAATATATAAAGGCCGAACAATAAGATCATATGGACAGCCATAAGTGTTTACATTTTGCTTTATATTTATTATTTTACTTATTTTTTGTCTGGTTTTGTATCATCCCGTGAGGTGTATATTACTTTTTTTGTTCGGTTTATACTTCATGAAGTTTTGCACTTGTTGTGTTCTTTTTATGTGTTTTTTTTGTTTGTTTTCATTATATTTGGATATCTTTGTTTGGTTTGTATGATATCCATTGAATAAGACTATGTATTATGTTGAAGGGGGCAGGAAAATATACGATTTTTCTTCATCCTGCTCCTTCTCAGGCATTGGTGTGTAAATGTGCGTTTAGTTTCTGAAGTTTAATTGTCTATCGATCAAAGATGCACATCAATGAAGGAGATAAATAAATAAAAAATTAAAATGAAATCTTCAACCCTTTTTTTTATTGAGACAAAGATTATTTATGTATTTAATATTTGTATGCGTACTATGGTATATTATTTATTTGTTCATTGTTCTGTTGCAGAGAACAAGGACATTGGATAAAATTGCTATGGTATGAAAAGGGGTAGGATTAATTGAGCTCTGCTTCTTCCTACTCCTTTTCGGACGTGCTGTAATGAAACTGGAATTGGGTGATGCATTACATTGTATCGTATGCAGGTTCGAAATAAACTGGAATTGAAATGTTTAAATGAACCACTGTAAAATAGGGATCATCGTTCAAGTGGAAGGAACACACCGTTAGCTAAGTTAGCAACAGGGAACCTGACTAACCTGCCGCAAAGCTACACGTTAGCCACATTAGCTCTCGCCATATCGTCCGGGCCAATTGATTTATAACCTGTCAATACGCGACGAGCACATATTTCTATGACATATTTTCATAAGCGACTACGTGGTTCACAAAGGGTAACGACTGAATGAGATATCCCCCCGCTGGTGGTAGACGCCTGGGCTAACATCCCCTCAGTGACAGCTCCAGCGAGCACAACAAGGAAATTAGCCGCGTTAGCAACGCAAATATTAGCTTTCACACAAATATTACAGATTTGTGTGGGACTGCAAACAAACCCCACCGGGCTCACCTTGGCTGGCGATAAATCCAAAACGCAAAGGACGGGGGTGGTGGACACACACACACACACGCACACGGTGCGGGTCTTTGTGTTGTTCGGAGGAGGGGAGACGTCGGGACCGGAGGCTTGAGACGAGGCTGTTACTTGTTGTCAGTCATGTTTCGTGTTAGCATCTCCATTCTACAGCGTTCGTCTGCCTTCTGGTGAGAGAATCCAACGCGCCGGAAGCAGAAGGACGGCACCGCCCGCTTCCACTCGCACACTTCCGGGGTCAGACTCAAAAAGGGGTAAATCAATCACTACGGTCGTTAATATAAATGTAACATATTTGTAGAACTTGGGTTTAATAAACGGCACACTGTTTACTCGGCGTATCTCAGGTTGCGCCAAAACTAACTCGACACTCCTTTTCTCGAAGCTACTTTCCCAGCCCACACGCTCTGTGATATTCATACAAAAGGCTTAAACAATGCAATGTTTAGCAAACAATGAACTGGCGATTTTTTTTTAAACAGAGTCAACTATAAAATGCTAAATTGTATTAAATCAAATCCCTCAACTTCCTGCGTGACCACTAACAAAAGTAAATATAAAATATGCTGTTTACGAGGGGTGTGGGAAAAAATCGATTCGAATTCGAATCGCGATTCTCACGTTGTGTGATTGAGAATCGATTTTTTTTAATTTTATTTATTTTTTTAAATTAATCAATCCAGCAAAACAATACACAGCAATACCATAACAATGCGATCCAATTCCAAACCCGACCCAGCAACACTCAGAACTGCAACAAACAGAGCAATTGAGAGGAGACACAAACACGACACAGAACAAACCAAAAGTAGTGAAACAAAAATGAATATTATCAACAACAGTATCAATATTAGTTACAATTTCAACATAGCAGTGATTAAAAATCCCTCATTGACATTATCATTAGACATTTATAAAAAAATAAATAAAAATGAACAATAGTGTCATAGTGGCTTACACTTGCATCGCATCTCATAAGCTTGACAACACACTGTGTCCAATATTTTCACAAAGATAAAATAAGTCATATTTTTGGTTCATTTAATAGTTAAAACAAATTTACATTATTGCAATCAGTTGATAAAACATTGTCCTTTACAATTATAAAAGCTTTTTACAAAAATCTACTACTCTGCTTGCATGTCAGCAGACTGGGGTAGATCCTGCTGAAATCCTTGTATTGAATGAATAGAGAATCGTTTTTAATCGGGGAAAAAAAAACTTTTTTGAATCGAGAATCATGTTGAATTGAAAAAAAAAAAATCGATTTTGAATCGAATCGTGACCCCAAGAATCGATATTGAATCGAATCGTGGGACACCCAAAGATTCACAGCCTTACTGTTTACCAAAGGAGTGCAGCTAAATGTTTGCTGGACCTACTTTGAGCTTTACTCTTTCACTAGAAACTGGTGATCATTAACCCTTGTGTGGTGTTCGGGTCTGTGGGACCCGTTTTCATTTTTTATTAAAATCAATCAATCAATCAATGTTTATTTATATAGCCCTAAATCACAAGAAAAATGATACAATTAATTTTTCTAACTGAGACTCACTGACCTTGGCTCATTTTCTGTGAACATACATCAGAATACATATTTAATGACCACACACCATACACCCCCCCTACACATTTCTATTACATATAAGATGTCCGGGTCCACTGGACCCGGGGCTAATAGAATTGTGGAAATTGATGTTCTGTGTGACTAACTAAACACCCCCCCCCCCCCCCCCCCCCCCAACACACACACAAAAGGCCTAGACAGGAGGAGGACAGAGTGTAGATACACAGAACATCGGAGGGTCAAATCGAGTTCACAGGGGTCGAATCTATCGAATATTTAATATATTTAAAATGACTTTTCGCTCTGTCGTTATCCAATATGTCGGCTGTTCTGATTTGGATTTCCCAGCGTCGCTCTCATCAGCGTCACGGGTTGATTTCAATGTGAGTGGTTGAAGTAGCACGTCATTCAAGATAACGGACAAGTGGTTTATCCAATCACATACAATGATTTTTTTTCAAGGCCCCGCCTTCTGAAATACATCTATTGAGAAGTCCCAGATCCTTGTGTGGAGCTCAGCGAACTACAAGGATCTGGCGAGAGTCAGGTTAACTTCGTCCAGCTCCTCCTGGGAGATCCCGAGGCGTTCCCAGGCCAGCCGGGAGACATAGTCTTCCCAACGTGTCCTGGGTCTTCCCCGTGGCCTCCTACCGGTCGGCCGTGCCAGAATCCCCTCCCTAAGGAGGCGTTCGGGTGGTATCCTGACCAGATGCCCGAACCAACCCATCTGGCTCCTCTCGATGTGGAGGAGCAGCGGCTTTTACTTTGAGCTTCTCCCGGATGGCAGAGGAAACTAATTTTGGCCGCTTGTACCCGTGATCTTGTCCTTTCGGTTATAACCCAAAGCTCATGACCATAGGTGAGGATGGGAACGTAGATCGACCGGTAAATTGAGAGCTTTGCCTTGCGGCTCAGCTTCTTCTTCACCACAACGGATCGATACATTACTGAAGACACCGCACCGATCCGCCTGTTGATCTCACGATCCACTCTTCCCTCACTCGTGAAAAAGACTCCGAGGTACTTGAACACCTCCACTTGGGGCAAGATCTCCTCCCCAACCCGTAGATGGCATTAAATCATCGAGATCCTGTCTAAATCAGTGTTTCTTAACTGTAGGGCCCCTTAGAGCTGCCAAAAAACATTTCTCAGCAGTGGTCCGTATGGGCTGCAGCGGTACTCAGTTGTAATACACTTTCCCACCACTTGTGGCAGTAATGACAAACTCAAACAGATAAAGTCTAGAGCTAAAGTCATGGAGAAGTTTCTTAAGCGCAAAAGATACGACTAAAGTGGCGAAGCAGTAACACTAAAAATACTTTATTTTTAAATTTTAACAGACACAAAGTATCGGTATTGCTGATACCAGCCAAAATTTTACTTGGTATCGGCTTTACTCTGAGCTAGCTCCTCCCGAATGACAAGAGCGTCTCACCCTCTCTCTTATGGGAGAGCCCAGCCAACTGACGGGGGAAACTCATTTCGCCCAATTGTACCCAGGATCTTGTCCTTTCGGTCATAACCCAAAGCTCATGATCATAGGTGATAGGAACGTAGATCGACCAGTAAATTTAGCTCTTTTTTCACCACAACAGACCGTGCAGATGCTGCACGATCTACATGTTGATCTCACGATTCACTCTTCCCTCACTCGTGAAAAAGACCCTAGGTACTTGAACTCCTCCACCTGGGGCACGGTCCCCAACCCATGGATGGCACTCCGTTTTCCAGGCAAGAACTATGGACTCGGATGTGCTGATATTCATCGTAGTCGCTTCACTCAGCTGCAAACTAATTAAAGTTAAAAGTACCAATAATTGTCACACACACACTAGGTGTGGCGAATAATTCAGTGTGAGATGAAAATCCTGGCCAGATGAAGCCAGCAGGAACACATCATCCGCAAAAAGCAGAGACCTAATCCTGCAGCCACCAAACCGAATCACTTCAACACCCTGACTGCGCCTAGAAATTCTGTCCAAAAAAGTCGTGATCAGAATAGGTGATAAAGGGCAGCCCTGACGGGGTCAAACCCGCACTGGAAACGGGTCCGCATTGCCAGCAGCAAGTTTTCATAATGATAATACAGTCAGTCGGTCTGATACCCCATACTGTGACAGACCGGTAGGAGGCCACGGGTCAGACCTAGGACACTAGAGGCCGTCTCCCAGCTGGCCTGGGAACGCCCCCGGGAAGAGCTGGACAAAGTAGCTGGGAAGTGGAAAGACTGGCCTCTCTGCTTAGGTTGCTGCCCTCGGATAAGCAGAAGATGGATGGATCTGATCAAAAAGAAAATCAGTGGTATTGCACATCACTAAAACACAGTAAGTAAACATAAATGTTTTTAATGACAAAATATACACAGGGACTATTATTTCTAATTTGTAAATGATAATGATAAATGGGTTATACTTGTATAGCGCTTTTCTACCTTCAAGGTACTCAAAGCGCTTTGACAGTATTTCCACATTCACCCATTCACACACATTCACACACTGATGGCGGGAGCTGCCATGCAAGGCGCTAATTTCCCTACTTTTATTACGTTTACAGTTGCCTTGTTCATACTATATAAATCTTACAATGCAATCGTGGAATTTTTCCAATGTAAAGTCTATCCTATCCTAAAGGACTTATCAATAGCCTAATAATGGATGATTAAAAAAGCTCTACTTCTTTCTCCTTCTCAGCCATGTTGTAATGTGCACGTGCGAACGTAATGTCCCTTTAACGAGTAAACAAAGCCTAAAAAGTAGAGCTGCTTAAATGATTAAAAGAAAATCAGATTAATCACTTTTTGGAATTTGGATTAATCACATGCATAATTGAAATGACTAAGATTTGCACACAAATGCAATTTTATCATCAATGTAATCTAAAAACGTTTTACTTGAATGCATGTCATTTATTTATATTTAAGTTGGTAACAGTTTTATCAAAAAAGTTCTTTCAGGCTGTATTTGAGTGAAATGTACCAGCATGCACACCAGTCAGTCTCTTCATTCATTTTTGTACTGACCTATCATTAATCTGATCACTGACCATACAGCAGTTAATCACTAGTTAACAATTTTAACAACCCTACCAAAAAGACATTATCTTATTCTAGAATTCAGCAACCATTGATGCACAAAACAGTATACAAAGCATAACCAAATCATATTTATTTTTTAAATCCACCTGTATAACATTTCCAAGAAATTGTGCGCGCTAACGCAAAGTGGCTACAAAAATAAAGCAAATTTTGATGGAAATATGACAGAACAGAGTTCACAAAGGTTTAAGAGAAACAAACTTGTCACTTTTTTTTACCTGCCTTTGTATCATAATATTCCCTAAGTAGGGTTCCGGATCAAAATGATCACTTTAAAATTGCAATGTTTTTTTTTAATACGACAAAACATCTACAGCAGCTCCACATGTTCAATTGTTAGCGATGATTAATAGTGATTACGACTACAAAGTCATCATCAAATTAGTGGCTGCTTCCTCTTGTAACTACTCCGACCAGCTTGTCACCCTGTCAATAACCCATTTCAAATGTTCTAATTATACACAATAACAATGTGCTAAGACTGCTAGTGGTATTGGACTTTCAAACATTGCTTTTTCACCTGTGCATTTTAGTGCATCAAAACATATTCCGACATGCATCCATGAACAAAATGGAATGTCTGTCCCACATCTGGGCTTTAATGTAAACTATGAGTAGTGTTCCTCGGTAGTGCAGGAAAAACTCATTGACGGTTTCAACACGTTACATAAATACATGGTTTATACCCCCGCTCCAGAAAGACGTTTTTTTTTGGTTTTGTTTTTTACAAATACTGTACTACAGCATGGTTAATCTCTGCTGAATCTCAATCATTATAACAAACAAGGGATTATGCAGAGCACCAATATGAAAGAACTGTACAGAATTAGAGAATAGACTAAGAATCAGAAGACAAGAGCGATTGGATGGAAGTCTCTTGTGTTTTCAAAATTGTCCTCTCTCAGTTCCTGGTCGAGGTAAAGTGTTCAGAAAAGGCAGTCGGGCTTTAAAAAGTGTTCCTCCTCATTAAGCTATTGCCTTGGCCTCAGGGAGGAAAGCTTCCCAAAACTTGATAAGCTGTAATAGAAATAGGTTAAGAATGAGAAGATGGTCAAGATGCACATGCACAACTTATACATTGTTAATAAATAACAGTGGTACCTCAATTTAAGAATGTTTCGAGATAAGCGCCGTCTCCTAGTCAATTGTTATGCTTTAAGTTAAGCAAAAATGTGGGTTACAAGCATCCCCGCCATTAGCTGGCGTAGCAAATGTCACATACAACCCCGTAAGATCATCCCAAAACATCTGGTTTTACTTGCTAAAATTAGCTCATAGCTAGTGATGGACATAACTTAGTTTTTCCAATCATGGGAAGGGAGAAAGTTAAGGTAAAGTTTCCTATCATGGGAAGGGAGAAAGTTAATGTAAAGGACAATGCTGAGAAGAACAAAGTACAGGGTAAAAGACAAACGGCATCTTGATTCTTCCATAGTTCTTGCATATCTCGAACAATTGAGTACAAAGAATCTTTTATGTCTTCTTTGCTGTACATTATTATTATTACTTCACAAAACTACTGTAAAATATTGCTAAAAGTTAGTTTTTCTTTGTAGAAGACATGTTATGTTACATGTTAATACTGCTGTTCTGGAGAGGGCCAAGCACCAATGTGGAGTTGATTTGCAAATAATACAAGTGTTTCAAATTAAGAGCTCAGTCACAGAACCAATTAAGCTCATACATTTAGGTACAACTGTATAATCAATCAAGTCATTGACATGACTAATTGAAAGCCAAATGCAGTGACATTGCTGGAGAGTAATTAATTTGTGAACAGGGACAGATAAATTACCCTTTGTTGAGATTGTAGCATTGACTCCAAATACTTGATTATTTGGCTCTTCAAGTCCTTGGCTTTTTCTTTCTGAAAAAAAACCCATTCCAAATCACTTTTAGGTCACTTTTACGTTTCTTGCCAATCAAAAATAATACAAATTGACCATTCAAGCATGCTGTTTTTTTTTTAACAATTTACATACAAAACAACAATTCAAATTGAATGGAGACCCTTACTTCAAATCTGAGGACCTCCTTGCGTACGGTCATTCCAATCCTGTCAAAATCTCTCTCATACTGAGTAACTCTGGCCTCCCACTGCAGACATACACCAAAGGGAATCAACATGAACAAAATATAGCATGACTGAGTGACTTGATACTTTAAAACAGGGGTCTTTTACGGTTTCCAGGCAAGGGACTTCCTAAATACTGGAGAGATGGAGCAGAGACCACCAACCTACAGTATATATAGTGTTTGAAATTGCAATTGTGTTTTAAATCAAACTGGTCCTATAGGTACTTTATTATTGTGCAATAAGATATTCAAATAATACAGTATTGTGCTGCTAATAGCTAGCTGGCATTTAGCACGCTATTCAATAGCTGGCAGCTTGTGCTGCTAATCGCTAGCTGACACTAGCGCACTAATTGCTAGTTGGCAGCTTGCATCGCAAATCGCTGGCTAACAACGAGCGCACTAATCGTTTGACACCTAGCACACTAATCGTTTTGACAACGAGCACACTAATTGTTAGCTGGCAGCCAATTGCTAGTTGACCACCAGTGCGCTAATCACTAGCACGCTAATTGTTAGCTCGCGCACTAATCACTAGCTGACAACTAGTGCACTAATCGTTGGCTGGCAGCTAGCACCGCTTATTACTAGCTGCTATTAGCAAGTGATCTTAAATGCTAACAATAATAAATATAATCATTTTTATATAATGTTCTGGTTTTAAACCTGCAAGGTACAGTGAGTAGTATAACCATGCCACTGCCATTTTTAAACTACAGTGTGTCGGATCAATTTTTTATTTAAATACATAATTAGTGAAAACATTGCGGAGGGAATATTTAAAAAAACAAACAGTTTAAACAAAGATTCAAAAAATTCCAGACCGCCCTGAAATTTCTCTACGGATCCTCGGGAGGTCACAGACCCCTGCTAAAGACCTCTGCTTTAAAAACATTAGGGAAACAAACATGTTGTAAATATTTTAGCTGCCAGTTGACAGTAGCTGCTTTAAAGTAAAACCTGGACGTCTTTGTGTTGGCTCACACATGCCAGCACATGTTACCTCACTAATCTCCTCCTTGGCCTGCTGCAATTTGTCTGGTTTGTTGGCCCACAGCAGTTTGGCCTCAACCTCCCTCTTCTTCTGGAGTGTGCTCTGAGCCTCCTGCCATCGCTGCCACGCCCGTATGCGCTGGTCAAAACAACCCTGTGGACATCCAAGCTAAAAAGGTTAAGATGTCCTGTCAAGCTGAAAAAAGTAACACAACACCAATTGCCTCGGCCTAATAAAAAAGGAGTGTGGCATGTGTGAAACCCAAAAACCGGTTAAAAACCTGCAAGGTAGTCAATATAAGCAATTGCTCTGACCAAATGCAAGTTGGTGAGAAAGGTGAATAATATATAGTATATATATATATTTAAGTCAAGTCAAGCTTTATTTATATAGCACATTAAAACAACTTGCGTTGAGCCGTTGACCATAGTGCTGTACAGGGCACATAAAACAATAAAAACAATAAAACAGTGTAGAATACAATAAACAGTAATAAAATAACAGCGGGAAAAAATAGAAACTATTTAAGTTGGCATTGATTCCTAAATACAAATTAATAAAGCATAAAATGGACATAAGTATAGCATACATGTACGAGGCAAGGACGTGACGTCAGTGCAAAGATTATGTGGGAAGCACTAGCTTCTATAGTCAACGTTGTAATCCGGCCTCAAAACCCAAGTTAACATATGAATGTAACTTGTTACTGTAATGTGTGAATTATGTAGACACGGCTTAGAGAAATGCCTTAGCTTGGACGACCCAGCAGGCTGTGGTGCATGGGAGCCATGTACCACCACTGGCTGCCTTAGCAGGAGATGGAAGCAGAGCCACAGAAGACGGAAACGCGGTTCTAACGCTAGCCTGATGACCAGGCTAAAATGCTAGACCAAGAGTAAGCAACCTTTACCTTCAAAACAGCCTAATTGACCTCTCTTGCACGAAAGAAAAAAGGCCTGGAGATGCAAAATGTTTAATTTTATAGACAAAGGAATGCAGAATTTAACTTATTTTCTAATGAGATTTTTCTTTTTGGGGTGGGTTCATTGTTAGATTACCGCAGCCATTACACACTCAGTAAGAAGTGGCTTTTTTTTTAGCTCATTAATTGATATTATCCTGTGTTCTGAGGATGTGAAGCCCATGTCTGGTTGCTTTATCCAAAAGAAAGGTGCACGGTATTGCTCAATGGAATCTGCCTGGTGAGCACATAACTCACACTTGCTGAACCAGCAGCGCCTTCGAGGCATGTCCCACCTGACATTGGATTTAGCTCATTAATTGGTATTATCTTGTGTTTTGAGGATGTGAAGCCCATGTCTGGTTGCTTCATCTAAAAGAAAGGTGCATGGTATTGCTGAATGAAATCTGCATGATGAGCACATACCTCACACTTGCTGAACCAGCAGCGCCTTCGAGGCATGTCCCACCTGACGTTGTATTAGGTCTGTCACTCCCCCTTTTTATACTTTTCCCCATGTTTTCTTCACTTTGACAACCTACCACACTCATGTTTTGCTTCATTGTTGCGATAATCTGGGTGCTTCAAACAGAAGCTTCAAAGCTAGCTCAAACAAGTAACTACAAGGCGGCCAAAAACACACAGCCTGCCACAAACACCTACTCTCCCTTTTCCTTGCCTTCCTCAGTCACACGTATCTAATTCTCAGTCAGGAGACATTCAACAAAAAAATAGAAAATATTAAACTCTTCAAATATGCACAGTTCCCTCCACTCCGTTGTTAAAAGCTGACAGTTATACCTCAATCCCGTGACAGTTTCAATAAAATATTTTTATGGTTCTCTGAATTACTCAAGTTTTTTGGTCTAGGACAGGGGTCGGCAACCCAAAATGTTCATTGAGCCATATTGGATCAAAAATACAAAAGAACAAATCTGTCAGGAACCGCAAAAAAATAAAAGCTCTATATAAGTCTTATAATGAAAGCAACACATGTGTCTAAAGCTATATTACACTGCAAGCTCTTTGATGTGAGGCGTGTGCTGTATTTGGATTTGATGTTGAGAATATCTGCTTGCACAGGTATTTGTTTTGTTTGTAACAGCCACCTGCCTGACAGCACGCCGGCTTAAAAAAACGTGTCGCAGGCTGACGCAAATCTTCGTTGACAGAAATGTTGAAATGTAATATTTATTCTACACATTTTTACAACATTGGAAAACAGTCTTTCTGTGGCAGCATCGGAGAAAGTTATACATGTAAACCAGCGGTGCCCCCACTTTTTCAGCAGGCGTGCTACTTATCAAATGACCAAGTTGATGTGATCTACCTCACACACACACACATGCACATATATGTGTTGGTGTATTACTTTATTCTGATGACTTGCATTGCTTGGAATCAGACAGGATTCACAGTAGTTGCTGATAAGCTCCACAACTTCGAATTTACATTGTGGAGGGGAAAAAAAGTCCTCCTTTATTTCCAACACCACATTAAAGTGGTTGTTTTTTGCTTTTTATTTGTCCAGCTTCCATACTAATTTTTATACTGTGTATAAGACACATTTGAGTTAACTCCTCAGCTGCTAGCTTTTATGCGATAGTTTGAGACTTATTTTGTTAGAGCAGGGAGGATGAAGCTGCACTTTTATTGTGAAAACAGAAACTGTGCGGTCGGTCTTTACACTTTTGACAGCCGGTAACGGAGAGAGTGTTGAAACAAAGTGATTTTTGCGTTCCTCACGGTCGTTTTTTTTCTTAATACTAAACTTGCAGCAGCCAATGTCAACACTCAAGATCAAGTGCCTTCAATGTCAACAAAGTAACGAAAGTGACGTCGTAGTGAAAATTAATGATCAGTAATTTTCAGGTCTACCTTTTTTTTAATGCCTCGCGATCGAGTGACACACCCTCACCAATCGACCGGTGGCTCGCAATCGATCTAATGGGCACCCCTGATGTAAACAAACTGCTGTGTCACAGGCCGCATAACCTCGGTGCGTTCATGGACCGCCGAAATTAGTACGGCGCTTGCCAAGTTCTCTCATTAGTGAAGCATGAACACAAACATTTTAAACAGTGGGCTTTCTAACAATTAGGAAGATTTGTATTATGTTTGTTCTACAGAAACCAAATTAAAACAAAAAATATACTCTTCCATTTTCATAAATTTTTGAAAAACCTCAAGGGAGCCACTAGGGTGGCACTGAAGAGCCGCATGCGAGTTGTCTACTTACCCGCACAGCACCCAGCAAACGGATGTAGTCGGCAAGCATCTCTGCAAAGATGAAAAAGTCATTGGATGCCTGCTCCTGATGTAACTGCTCCATTTTGTCTTCCACTTCTGCCAGCTGGGACAGGGCCCGAGACAGTGCCGTGTTGTCCTCAGAGTTCCCCAGCATGGCCATACTTTTGGCAAATACTGCTGTGTTTCCGCACAGCTCTGGTGGTTTTTGGGAAGTGGGGGTGAAAACATTGACAGATGCATCATTATGTTGTGTACGTTTATCACGATGTAATGCGACAATGCAGATGTGGCTCACCCTTCCTGTGATTGACAAGAGAATCCACCACAGCATGGAGCTTCCTTAACTGCTGCTCCTCGTTCTCCACATCCTGAAACTTGTCCTCAAACCACTAAGAACAAAAAAAGAAATAAGATCGGTCACACACACGAGAATATTACACAAACCAATAAAAATAATCATTACTTCAGCCAAAATGTATAATGCCAAACACTTCACCTACAACTGATTTTTTACAGTAATACAGTATTGATTTCATGATCGTGCAATCCAATAAGTGTCGCCACTATGTGAAGAAATACAAAATAAATTTGTCCATACACTACTCTCCCAAACGTTGCTTTAATCCAATTATTTTCCTAGTCATTTAAAACGGGATGTGACATATAGTACTGCTATTTATATGTACGGCTTTAGATTTTGGGATGAACAACAAAACTAACCTCAAACGGAGACATTGCTACAAGATTGTTTGACCAGATGAATGCTGTTTATAGGTAGTAGTAAAGAGAAATTCCACAAGCACAGGTCTTGGATGTTAATGATATATTATTTAGTGCGTAGTAGTTGTAGTGTAGAAGAATAGGCTGGGTTCTTTAAGTTGGTGTGACATATTGAACACTGTATAAGGTTGAGTGTACATATTTGCTGTACTGCAATCTAAAGACAAAATACAAAAAAATGTATATCAAAACCTTTACATCACTGGGATTGGTGGCACTCGTGAGGACTTTCAAAGGAGCCCCACCTCCTCATTCTGCCTCTTTAGGAACGTTAAACAAAGGCAACTTTCCTTTAGGTCCCAACAAACATTTTTTGGGCCATTGCTCAATGTGCTAAAACTCGTCTGAAACAATTGCAATCGACAGCAGAGCAGCACACAGTGATACAACTTCTGGAGCAGAGAATGGGGTAGGCCTAGAGCTGGAGTAAGCCTAGAGCTTTTACATGGGCATACCCATATTAGCAAGTCTGGCATGCACAGACGTCAAAGCAACTTGCAGGACTCACTTCTCAACACATGAACCTTGTTATTAGACACTTTGGCATCATTTGACACGAGTATCTGACGTAACAACATTTACAGGTTATAAAAGAGGAAGGGCTCAATAGTTCCTTTTAAAGTCAAACAATTGAGCAATATTGAACACTAACTGTTGTAAGCTTATGATTAAAACATTCTAATAAAGTTATTCACATCTAGAGGCACATTTACTTGTCTTACAGTGTCCGACTCATTCATCTTGATGGTCATCTTGTTGACAGCGTCGGATGCCTTATTGATCATTTTAAGAAAGCCAGCTCCACTCAGTGCCTGTGTGTTTGAGGCTCTGGGTAACTGAAAAAAAAAAACAGATTTACAAACAGGTTTCCCTCTTAGTTCCAAGTAAACAACTACTTCGTATCTCCAAATACTCACATCTTCTCTCTCTAAAAATTCTCGCACATCAGGATCTTGTATGAGCAAAGGATGAGACACAATTCTCTGAAGATACCTGCAGAATACATTGGTGTCATAATAGCAATTCCTTGAGCGCACACCACAATGAAGGTAATTGGAAGAAGTATTATACAAGTGTAGTATAATTTATGATCTGTTTAATAGCAGTACTAAATAAAACACGTGTGGCCTCTTCTTGCCTTTCTAGAGCAGCTCTTCTTCTCTCCACAAACTCCACTGATGATGGATCATCCATCCCCACTTTCACTTTGGTCATTCCTGCCAATGAAAATAAGGCAGAGTTGATAACAGTAGATGGGCAAAGTGATTACACCTATAGTATGTTTGGATCATTTGAACTTGCAATTTGCCAGTTTAAAAAAGCCAGGCAAAGGACAACATAGCAGCAGTAGGATGAATCGAGATCTAAACATCACAGGGATTCCCATCCAGAGCCGTCAAAATGGTGATGTTGTAAAGTTTGAAGATATTTTTCTGTCATTTAAATACGTAGGTTATAAAATATGACGGCATAAATGTTTATACAAAAAAAACAGTCGTGAAAGTTCAATTGTGAGTTCGTTTGAATCACATTAAAAACATTTAAGTACCAGCACGCCCTACCAAAAATGCAAAATGGTTCGTTCCACCTGGAGAGCGGCAAATCCAGCATGGAACAATTCACTCAACACATACGCCATAGCATCATCAAAGTTCACAGCATCAACATTTTGGGACAAGGGTGAAAAGATGGAAGAAAGGTCAAATACAATACAATACAATATCTGTGGCATAGGCGAAAGTTATGTGTAAGTTTGACTTTTGCATCTATGTGTACATAACTGTGGTGTGTTCAAAGACCCTTGATTAAAGTTAGAAACCGAGGCGTCACTGGTGTTGAAGACAGGGGGAGACAACTCCCATTAATATAACATTAATGATGTAATGTTATTATTCATATAACCCACAGATGCTAATCTTACATGACTCAGCTCATCTCTACTTTGCACTCTAAAGTAAAGGAACATTTGACAGATTTATAATAATTTCATAATGACAGTTTGTATCATTAAAAAAAAAAATCATATTCTGGGAACTTTACATTAAATCGTTTGGCACTTTTTGGTAAAAATAAATATTTTGGTTTTAACAAAACCTAATTACTTCGGGGGTTTTATCTAGATATGCCCTAGATATGTTATATCCTACAAAAGATCAAAAACAAAATTAAGGTTTGTACCTGAATTTTTAAAAGTTGGTTTCAACCAAGGCCCTGTGATGAGGTGGCGACTTGTCCAGGGTGTACCCCGCCTACCGCCCGAATGCAGCTGAGATAGGCTCCAGTGACCCCCCGCGACCCCAAAAGGGACAAGCGGTAAAAAATCAGTGGATGGATGGATGGGTTTCAACCAAATCCATGCACTTAATATTTTTAGGGCATACAAACATGTTACGTGCGTGTGTGTATCGCGCTGCAACATTGGGTTGAGAGTGGGATTTATAGTCACAATTTAAAAAAACATTTTTTTTAAATAGGCCATATGGCATTCAAGTTCAAAGCCCCATCTGATTGGAATAATCTTCCACCTACTTTGAAGTCCATTACTTGAGGAGTCTTGTTTACGGGTGCCCAGAACTTGGTGTTACACCCGTTCCCACCCACGCATTCCTTTATTTGTGGCAACTCGCCACAATTAAATATTGGACATCCATAAAACATTTGTGGTTTGCTTTAAAAAAAAAAAAAAAAAAAGGTTTACTCTGCTGTAAAGTCTGCTATACAACTTGTATGCGGAGCAGCAATGCACCATGCCCGGGGATCGATGCAGCATCCACTCTATTCCACTGATTGAGAGTTAAGTCGAGCAGCAGATAGGCATGGAGCTAAAAGCCCTGAGCGAGGGGGAAGTTGGCCTAGTTAGCTTAGGTTTACGTTCTGCGTGGGTTGTAGCCAATAGCAGCACCGCAGATATATTGCAGGCCTGTGGGAAACACTGCATCACCAACTAAAAACCAAGAACATAGACTGAGAGTAAAGTCACCAACTAAAAACCAAGAACATAGACAGAGAGTAAAGTCACCAACTAAAAACGAAGAACATATACTGAGAGAGTAAAGAAATACAATGCTAGTTTCCAATAAGACTGACTTACCTACAACACTTTTCTCTGGTGGAAGTGGAATGACGCAGCCATGGAGCGACTGTTTGACGGACAGCTTCTCATAGAGCCCCAGGAAGTCACTGAAGCGCCTCCTCACAGAGAAGGTTTTATTCCTGAACATGCGCAAAGAGGTCTGCAGGTACACATAAAGATCCAATATCAATACTTGATGGCCACGCTTTAAACTTTAAGGAATATCATGAGTGTGCTCAAGCATGACTACAAACCCTGGTGGATACTTTGTAGGCCACATATGCATTCATGCCATCACCTGAGAGGATAAAAATATTGCAGATAAAGATTAGGTAAGGTTAGATAGAATAGAATAGAATAGAAAGTACTTTATTGATCCCTGGAGGAAATTCAGCACCACAGGTCGCTCACAATAAACAATAATAATTATAAATAATTTAATATAATATATATAATATACATATAAATAATATAAATATATTCTACATATACTCTACATTTAAGTGCAGTCAAGGAACATATGCATTATACAGTCTGATGGCTGTCGGTATGAAGGACCTCCTGTGTTGTTCCGTGTTGCATTTTGGGAGTCTGAGCCTTCCACTGAAAGTGCTCATTCTCTCTGCAAGGTCCGAGTGTAGTGGGTGGGAGGTGTTGTCCATAATGGCTAGGAGTTATGCTAGACTTCTCCTCTCTGACACCACCGCCAGAGTCTAGCTCCACTCCCACCACGTTACTGGCCTTCTCTACCAACTTGTCCAGTCTGTTTGCGTCCCTCGCTCTCAGCCCGCTGCCCCAGCAGGCCACGGCGTACAAGAAGGCGCCCGCCACCACCGACTCGTAGAACATCTTCAACATCTTTGTACAGACGTTGAAGGATCCTAGCCTCCTGAGGAAGTAGAGGCGGCTCTGTCCCTTCTTGTAGAGTGCCTCGGCGTGTTTAGACCCATTAAGCTTGTTGTCGATGTGTACACCGAGGTATTTATAATCCTCAACCATGTCCACATCGACCCCCCTGATGGAAACAGGGGTCGCCGGAGTACTCCTCCTCCTTCCCAGGTCCACAACCAGCTCCTTGGTCTTGGTCACATTAAGCTGGAGGTGGTTCTTTCCACACCATGTGACAAAGTCCTCCATCAGTGCCCTGTATTCCTCATCATCACCATCCTCAATACACCCCACTATTGCAGTCATTAGAAAACTTCTGAAGGTGGCAGAACTCTGAGTGATAATGGAAATCTGTGGTGTAGATGGTGAGGAAGAAGGGGGAGAGGACTGTGCCCTGCGGGGCCCCGGTGTTGCTGACCAGCCTGTCAGACACACAGTCCTGCAGTCGCACGTACTGTGGTCTGTCAGTCAGGTAATCAACAACCCAGGACACCAAGGGGGCCTCCACCTGCATCGTCTCCAACTTCACACCCAGTAGTCCAGGCCGTATGGTATTGAAAGAACTGGAGAAGTCAAAAAACATGACCCTCACACTGCTCGCAGGCTTGTCTAGGTGGGTGTGGGCTCGGTTCAGCAGTTAGATGACTTTGTCCTCCACTCCCAGTCGGGGCTGGTAGGCGAATTGGAGTGGGTCCAGGTGGGGCTTGACTGTAGGGCGGAGTTGTTCCAGGAGCAACCTCTCCATGGTCTTCATGATATGGGAGGTTAGAGCCACCGGCCTGTAGTCCTTCGACGTGCTGGATGACACTTCCCTTCAGTGGAATTTATAATTGGAATTTATAGTTGGGAAAAAGTTGATTACAGTCACCCCTCGCCACATCGCGCCTTAAATATTGTGTCTTAATTTCATTTATTTGTAAAGCATATTCTACATACCGTAAATTCCAGACAATAAAATGCTACTTTTTTCTTATGCTTTGAACCCTGTGGCTTAAAATAACGGTGAGGCTAATTAATGGATTTTTCTTCGCTGATGGCCTTAAAGCAAATCGTTTTCATTTAACACTTGCAAAGACACTTAAATGGTGCGTTACTGTTTGTGCTATGGCACCATCTTTTGGACAAGTTTTCTCACTGCAGGTGCAGTTGGGTAAATGCCTTAAAGCTTTGAACCGGAAGTAGGAGTGCCATTCTGTATTCTAGTAGTCCATAACATTTCTACTCGAATGGATTCTCCATTCATCACTCCAAGCAAAGCTTATAAGTTTGACAGTATAACTAAAACAATTCTTACTTACTAAACAGTCCAATGTGGGATGCCTGTAGCAGTGTTTTCATGTTTTGTACGTGCTTTCATAATGTGCTATTGTAATGTAATTAAGCTAGCATTGTTAGCATTAGCTAATATGTCTGTGTTAGTATTATTAACTTACAATGGCATTCTGTTTGTATTGTTCCAGTTTCACAGTGGCACAGGGGTTAGTGCATGTGCCTCACAATACGAAGGTCCTGGGTTCGATCCTGTGCTCGGGATCTTTCTGTGTGGAGTTTGCATGTTCTCCCCATGACTGCGTGGGTTCCACCTCCAAAGACATGCAACTGGGGATAGGTTGATTGGCAACACTAAATTGGCCCTAGTGTGTGAATGTTGTCTGTCTATCTGTGTTGGCCCTGCGATGAGGTGGCGACTTGTCTAGAGTGTACCCCGCCTACCACCCGAATGCAGTTGAGATAAGCTCCAGCACCCGCCGCAACCCCGGAAGGGACAAGTGGTAGAAAATGGATGGATGGACAGTTTCACAAATTCCTCAGTAAATTCACCAAGATGTCATCGTGGAGTTTAGCCGATTCAAAAGCTAGCTTCCGTAGCTTTTTTCTAAAATTTAGTGGGTGCATCTAATAAACCAGTGCACTCTATGGTCCAGAAAATACGGTAATTTTAGCTTAAATTATGTCTTGTATGTGTCACAGTGCAGTATTTTCCTTATTTTGGATATCAATAAACATACTCACCAAGCAGAACTACAGTTTTCAGGTTAAAGGTGAACAATGCTCCCAACAAAAAGGTGACTAATCTTGGCGCTATCTTTACCGCGACAATCAAGTTGACCAACTTTTGACTAAACAACTTTTTGATGCACACCATCTTCAACTCCTGCCTCATGAATAACCTATCTTCACATTGGTGAGCTTGTGGCGTGAGTGCCGTCAAAAGACAAGACGGGAGACGTACCAGTATCAGCGAGCCAATTAATGCTAACAAGACTGCTATTAGCAGCTGTCCATGTAATGCTAGGTAGAGATAGCTATGTTAATGCACTTCATACTTGACATCAGCTCCACAACATTGGTGAGCCTTTGGCATTAGAGATGAGGAATGACAAAGTGGGACACGCAATGCTAAAAACACAGAATGCAAAAAACACGACCGTAAATAGTTAAGAGCTGCGGCTGTCCAGTTGACCAACTTTTAGCAAAACACATGCCTGTAGTTTCAGCACATGGAAGCCCAGTTCTAACTTAGAATTACCCAGGATGTCAAACTATTTCCACGTCGTAGTCACGTTGTGGTGGCCAGGCTATGACACATTATTTTATGCTGTAACTATGACATAGGGCAGGGCGATATATTGGTATTATAGTTAATACTGGTTTATTTTACAAAGATGAGACAATACCGCCATACTGGTATTTTTTATGTGCCTTTGCTACGGCCGTTTGCTCTTCACTGCGCCTGACAAGCAAAGCACAGGGCCACTTGCGTTTTTACGTAGGCTTCACTGTTGCACAACGACGTAGCACAACCAACTTTTTAAAAGAATATGGCGGATCGCCAGCCAATTTCTCTAATCCCGAGTGATGCAATGCTTTGGTCACCAACTGCATTTGGCTATTGGTGAGTGGCTACAGATGTATTTACAAATACACTAATTTGCTTGATAACCTACTGTATATCTCTTCTTGAAGTGACTGCATCACTAATCTCATCTATTTGTTGTTCAGTTCTGTCAGCAACTTGGCTACTCCTCGGCTTGAAAGTGCCTCTCCCCATAACCCGTGTGGACTAACCTGGTGTAGCAGCTGGGTAGCTGAAGAGTAGTTTCAAACTGAATAGCCAGCGGCCTTCACCGCATTGAGCGAGTACAAGCTCCATCTATCCTATACTATAAACCTAACGTTAATAAACAAAATTAACGAAAACTGCTTTGACAAAGTATCAACTAATACTTTTATAAGAATAAGCAACAACAATTAATCTGAGTAATCTCAACACTGGTTATTTAACAATAAAACACTTTGGCAACCTTAAGCACTTTGCACGTTCTGTTTAAGATACCGTTATATATCGTATATACTGGTATACCACTTTTGGTTCATATCACCCGTGCCCTACTCTGAAATTATTCGATTTATTATTAATAATCCTACTACGTGGAAACGTGTTGACTACAGTCAGGTTGACAAACGAGGGACAACTGTATCTAACCTCTATTGCTCAAATACTACAACAAACAGACTTGAAAGACACTGACCGACTTTCTCAGGATTGGTGACAGCAATATCCACATCAAAACTATCCTTCTCCTCGTCTTCCTCCATCTGTAATAAAGGGCAAATCAATTAAAATACAAGTTGAACACGAGGCGCTTTCAGTTTGTGACCACAGAAAGGCCCTGGGAAAGCATGTGGGCAATTCATTGCGTCCACGATCCTGCCTGGCTGAGGCCTGTACCTGCTCCAAGGAGGTGGTTGGCATGGCGGCAGGGCTTGGAGAGAACGAAGAGGCGGGACGTGGGCCTGAGGAGCTGGAGAGCTCTTTTCGAGCCGAGCTGCCAGATTTGTCTATGCTTATCTGTGCCTCTGCGGGAAGAAAAGGAAATCTTATGCACTGTATCATCCCAAAACACAGGCGTGGTTTATACATTTAGATTGCTTTCAATTGCATCAACACAGTTGTGGTTTATACATTTAGATTGCTTTCAATTGCATCAAAGGTTTTCTTTGTGAATTGATCCTTTAATGTGTTTGTTTTTTGTAGATCTTTCACAACTGATCTGCAAGTATAATTTGGAATCTAAGTACTGTATTCAGACAGGCAGCTATCACGTGCTGACATGCTTGTATTACCCAAGAATCGGAAGGGTGGAGTTTATATTCATTCAGTTGGCTTGTGCAAGTCAACTTGGAAAAACTTTACAGCCTCTGGCACTACTTTAAATCATGCTTCTTTTGTTTAAGCAATTACTTAACATACAACTGTTAGTGGCACCAAACCTTTTCCACTAATGGCTGCCAACAGATAATTTTGATGGCATATACAGTGTATTGTACTGTAAGCCAATATATAGAGTATATGCATGCAATGCTACATTTTGTTTGTAGCCTTTTTTTACATTTAATTTCCTTTATTCTTTTCCATCGAGGTAGATTTGAACAAAAAACAGACCAAATGTTAGAGATGTGTTGAAAAAAGGAGACCTTTCCAGTGTTGCCCATTAATAATCCTCATTGGTCATGTTCTGATGCAGGTCTTGTTTTTACATTTTATTTTCACAACATGGACCACGTCAATACAAACAAACAAGCTGTGGCCCCTTGGGTCCGCACTTTGGACAGCCCTGGTTTGTGGCGATACCATTTTTTGATGATGTTAATTATTGAGTAACGAACAATTTTCCTCAATCTGACCGATGAATACAGGCAATATTATATTTCTAAACTCACACAGACAACATGTAAATAATACTTTTTAAAGGTTGTATGACAGCCACAGTGTTTCCCACTGGACTACAATCTATTGTGGTGGTGGGTTGCATATGAATTGTAATAGTTGGCTTTAACCAATGTGCATGTATTGTTTTAAACATACATTTAAAGGGCAACTCTGTGTTATTGGTTATTAGCATCAACATTTCAGCTTTTTTTCGTTACAATATGCCTTTTTACAATATTTTTCAATTTTTGTGGCCTTTTGTTTTTACATTATTTCCACAATGTGCGACAAAGAGCCGCAGTCTGCCAAGGGCTGCACTTTAGACATCCCTGAAATGCAAAGTCTTACCAAATGACAGAAGAGTTTCTCAAGGCTCTGTCTTCTTAGCACTAATGCTAGTCATGACTCATGCTAGTCAAAGGCTGGGCTGCACACAAGGTGTTCTGCACACCTCCACACCTTGCCTTTCACTGCAGTGATAACGCACACTCCCCGTGCTTGTGGAGGCACCATGCATGTCTGGATCACCGCTCTTATTGTGGATCATATACCTTTCAAAACTGCTTAATTACATGCCATGTTCGGATGTGCAATGTGGACGCCGTCTTTGCTCCACAGTAAGTCTTTGCTGTCGTCCAGCATTCTGTTGTTTACTCTGTAGCCAGTTCAGTTTTAGTTTCATTCTGTATAGCCTTCCATAAGCTTCTATGCCTTTTCTTAGGAGCACTCACCTTTTGTTTATTTTTGGTTTAAGCATTAGACACCTTTTTACCTGCACACTGCCTCCCGCTGTTTCCGACATCTACAAAGAAATTAGCTACCAGCTGCCACCTACTGATATGGAAGAGTATTACACGGTTACTCTGCCGAGCTCTAGACAGCACCGACACTCAACAACAACACATAATATGCAGACTATAATTACTGGTTTGCAAAAAATATTTTTAACCCAAATAGGTGAAATTAGATAATCTCCCACAGCACACCAGACGGTATCTCACGGCACAGTGGTTGAAAAACATATTTAACCCTATGGGTTTCGGAATGGGATGGCACTTCAAGTTCATATGTGCGTCAAGGCAGGTGGCCAAATACTTTTAGCAATATAGTGTATGTACTTGTCTTACATAGGGATTGTGAATGAGACAGTTCCAAAAAAGTGCAGTTCCCCTTTAATGTGTTCAATCATTGGAATGCATCTTTAAAATCAGCGTAAAGGTGCATTGAGACTGCTAAAAACACTATGGAACTCATTGTTCCAAACAAGCACAACAAAAACTATGACTGCTCAGGTTGAAGAGGACAAAGACAGAAGTCTCACCGGCAAACAAGTCACCGTCCTCATCAGAGTGGACTCCGTTGGACTGGGTGCTGGTGTGGCTGCTCGCATCCCCAGCTGGAAGATCAGGCTGAGACACTCCTCGACTCACTGATTTTCTCTGCAATCAACAGACAGCTCTTTCACTTAGACATATTGAACAAATAAATGTATAGATTTGTTGCAATCAGGACTTATACTCTGTGGAAATTGCTGTTTGTCCTAAATTGAATTGTTTGTGTTTATGGCAGTCAATGGCAGCTATCTCGCAAAAATTTGGCTGCTAAAAAAAATGACTGCTCACTGAAACAGCGCTGCCGAAACTAGATGTCGTGATGACGTAACCACTTTCGCCGACGGGCCGCCTCTTTTCCTGCTCACACGAATGACGCAGCTCGCCCAAAGATTGACGTAAAAGTCGCCATCCCTAAGCTTCAATGCCTTTTCTTAGGAGCACTCATTTTTTGTTAATTTTTCACTTGCAGACATTATAGACTCTCCCAACCGGCGTGGCGTGGTTGGGAGAGTGGCCGTGCCAGCAACCTGAGGGTTCCTGGTTTGATCCCCACCATCTACCAACCTAGTCATGCCCGTGTCCTTGAGCAAGACACTTCACCCTTGCTCCTGATGGGTCGTGGTTAGCACCTTGCATGGCAGCTCCCGCCATCAGTGTGTGAATGTGTGTGTGAATGGGTGAATGTGTAAATAGTGTCAAGGCTCGGAGCTGCAGTGGTCCCCAGAGGCGTGATGCGCAGGCCCACTTTGTGGACACGCCCTGGCATCACCCAACCACTGCCCCGCTGCCTTGTGGGTTAGTCTGGGAAGAAAAGCAAGTGCTGGTAGGTGCACCATAGGCGGTCCTCCGACAGACCGGAGCTCCGGCAGTCTCCTGCAGCTGTGAGGAGGTGCCGGTCGTCCCGGGTTTCCCTTGCCACCGGATAAAGCTCCCCACAGCGAAGAAGTGACGTTGGAGTCTGCGCGTCTCCCTCGTCGAAAAGACCTCAACGGCGGAGTGGGCGGATGATGGTTGCATAGAAGCTCCACAACGGTCACAAAGGCAGAAGAAGGCTGCAGCAAAGAAGCTGCAGCAAAGATGGGCCCCCAATTGTCTTGGTCTCCATGCCATTGGACCCTGGCCTTCTCTTTGCCAAGGACAGTGTGGTGGCTGTCTGTGCACCAGTCTCCCCACTTTAAAAGATTTCACGCACAGGCGTTCTCCTGAAGGCAATCCCACCAACAGGAGGACAATCATACTCGTTTCGAGTGATCGCCGACGACGAGTGTCAAGGCGCTTTGAGTACCTTGAAGTAGGTTTGGGCGATATATATCGATATACTCGATATATCGCGGGTTTGTCTCTGTGCGATATGGAAAATGACTATATCGTGATATTCGAGTATACGTTCTCACGCAGTTGCTTTTAGCTGCGGGGCATTAAACTGCATGCGTTTCTCGTTCTTTCCTGTCTCTCCTTCTCACAGAGACTTAAAACAAGCGCACATTCTTACATACGTCACATACTGTCACGTGAGCAACGTCACACGCTCCCGCGGAGCAGACAGATAGCGACATGGTAACGCTAGCTGTGATGCTAACAGCTAACGGTGTGGTTTGAGTGGTAATACGAGAGAAAGAAGGTGCAAATCTGGTAACAAATGGAGGAATAATTCATTCCCAAGAAAAACAGCACAGAGTCCATCGTCTGACGGTGGTTTGGCTTCAAGCGGGAATATGTCTTTACATGTCAACATCTCCGTTCGGTGCCACACCAACTAAATGCCGAAGCAACTATTTCCACATCAACACTGTAGGACATATACTATTTGATATGCAGCTCATTTTTATGTGACACTTATTGAAATATCTTGTGTGTCATCATGCACAAAAGTGTACTTATAGCTTGTTTTAAAATGTCTCTGACGATTTTGCACTTTGTTTTGGAAATGACATGAATGTTTGGGCCACTGCTTAATAACTGTTTAATACACTTTTGCTAAATTGACTTAATTGTGATTTCCCTCTCTGCTTGAAAGTTTAAAGTGAGCATATATTAATGCAGTATGAACAAGAATGTTTTCATGTAGACACATAGAATCATCATACTGCTGTGATTATATGCATCAAGTGTTCATTCAAGGCTAAGGCAAAATATCGAGAGATATATATCGTGTATCGCGACAAGGCCTAAAAATATCGAGATATTTAAAAAAGGCCATATCGCCCAGCCCTACCTTGAAGGTAGAAAAGCGCTATACAAGTACAACCCATTAACTACTTTCCATTACATTGCACAAAAACGGGTCAGCATCCTAGTCAAGGTTGGACTCGCAACAAGCAGAGCCAATTCAAAACAAAGTTAGGAGGAGCCCACAGATACGAAACTTGGGAGTGCGAGTGTCATTTCAGAGGTGCACCCTCGTAGCTTCTGGTTGTTAATAAATCACCTGCGCATAAAATACTTCAGACATGTCCTCATTTAACGCATTAACGTTATTCTCATTATTTGGCAAGAATGAGTGTTCAGTTCAGTTATGCTAGCGACGGTAGCTTCATACAGTCTCGAAAGACAAGGCGATTTAAAGAGAAAACAGGCCACCATACTAACATTACTGACGAAAATATCTTCTCCTTCGTCACTGTCTCCATCTGCCAAGTCGGACAGTCCCGCTGCTGGCTCGTCGTTTGCTGGGAAAGGAGGAGGATTACGAGTCGAACTGGACGCCATTTTCCTTTCTCAGGGGGGGCTATATGACGTCACGGATAGTGTTGCCAGATGGGAATGACAAACTATCGTACTAAAAGCTCAAAGGTATCGTACTTTGAGGGAAATTACTGCGCATACCCGAATTAACGTTGCTTTGGATCTTTTTTTTTCAGCTAAAAAACACAGCACAGACTGTGTGTAGTGTATCTTATAAAGCAATTTTACCGTAAACAAACTAACAGCAATATCGGAGCAGCGCTCCCTTCTGGCTGTAAAGAAGCACGCGAGACAATTCACAACATTAGGCGGAATGCAGACAGTATGAATGTAATTCGTGAAAGGTTAAACTTATACAATATGTGCGTTTTGAATTATCGATCATACATAGGGTTAAAATACTGAATACATTTGAAAATAATCGTACGTCTGGCAAATGCTGATCAGTACAGATGAGGATGGCAATAGAACATTTACAAGCAGCTCTACTGACCCCTGCTGGTCACTACTACACATTACTTAAATCCGGTTGACTCATAATTGCAGAATACTGTTTACAAAAATAAGAACATTATATGTTGGCTTTGTGCACGTCAGGTCAAGTCCATGTTTTTTTGCAATTGTAATTCTCTCCTGTCAACATGTTTGCATGAAAGTACAAAAGATAGATAGTACTAGATAATACTTTATTGATTCCTTCAGGAGAGTTCCCTTAGGAAAATTAAACTTCCAGCAGCAGTGTACAGAATTGAGATCAAATAAATTTAAAAAAAAAAAAAGACAAGACAAGAATATAGGTTTTGTGAACCAATAATTACTCTTAAAGGGATATACACGTGTAAGCCATTTTTCATTACAAACCATAGGTTACCCTTCTTAAAGTTAAAGTACCACTGACAGTCACACACACACTAGGTGTGGTGAAATTTGACCCATCCCCTTGTTCCACCCCCTGGGAGGTGAGAGGAGCAGTGATCAGCAGCAGTGGTCGCGCTCGGGAATCATTTTTGGTGATTCTGTATACAGTTGTCAAGATTGATTAGTGCTAACTAAGGATAATCTAAACATGTTATAGCTCATCCTTAAGTACACCTCATCTCAAAATGTAGGAAATATAATTTCAGTTTAAGTTATCAAAGTAGATATTTATATTTTTAGTACACGGCCCATTTGCGGGCCAAGCCAAACTTCCCATTACCAGCTAGTAATATTACTACTTGGCGGATTTTGTAGCAATATCATCATCTTTATCAATATACATGAAATCGTCTCAAAAAACGCATGGCACATAGATGGCGTCTAGTTGAATATACTACAAGGTTTTTGGGGAAACAATTTTTTTTGCAGATTTTTAAGAAATATTTTTTGTATTTCATTTATAATATATTTAACAATATACACTATATTGCTTCAAAAACATGGTGTCTATAGTTTAGTTTTTATTTAAAGGGACAATGCACAGAGACATTGAGCCAGGGGTGTCAAACTCATTTTAGACCGGGGGTCACATGGAGAAAAATCTACTCCCAAGTAGGCCGGACTGGTAAAATGGTAAAAAATAAAGACAACTTCAGATTGTTTTCTTTGTTTAAAAATAGAAGAAGCACATTCTGAAAATGTACAAATCATAATTTTTTATTTTTTTTTATACTTACATGTTGCGGTTAATAGTATTCTATCTATATTTGTTGTTATTTATATTTTCTGAATAAATTATGTGATAATGTTCATCAGTCAACTCATTGGTGTTAATTTTCCATCTATCAAGATAAAAGAATAGTATCAAAATAAAATTACAAAATGTAGGTACAAAGATACAAATAATTGCTAATGCGATATCTAGTGGACACATTTAGAAGAGCGTTTTCTTTCAAAAATGTCACCTTTTTTTTTATACTTAGCAAACTCATCCCGCAGGCTGGATAAAACCTGTTCGCGGGCCGTATGTGTGACACCCCTGCATTAAGCTCAAAGACAGATAGTTACTGCACCAGATAACAGCTAAATAGTCAATTTCCATCTGCAGTCCCTGGTTACCTAAATTAAAGAGATACAAAAACAAGCAATACAATTATAACAATAAAATTATACATGTAATCAAATAAAGAAAAGTCATTGAATGCCCTTTCATTGACGCATACTTATACATTACAACCAGCCCTCCTTTATATCATAACACATAGATAATACATGCTCTCGTTCACATCTGTCATCATTTGTAAAAAACAACCATGATTTTAACAGACACACCTCACAGCTTACAACAAAATGTTCTCATGCATAAATTGAATACACATTAAGTTGACATGTGGGTCAAACATAGTGCCCACCTTAGTGACAGTGTGAGCAATCTAGTTGAATACTAGTCTTGTTTTTGAAAAAATATTTAATTTTTTTTCCAAAATATTCAGTTTTTAATTTTTAAAAGCTTGAAATGACACATAGATGGTGTCTAGTTGAATATAATGTAGTACAACTTATTTTTTTAGGAACAAAAAAATACTTTAAAAGCTTTATTAATATATATCATAATGTCTCAAAAACACGACACACATATGGTGTCTCGTGCCTGGCCCTGCCATTTAGATAAGGACTATTAAATAAAAACAGTACAATAGCATGTACTGCACACAATTGCAGTCATTTTATGAAATAATGTAATATAATTTAGCGTTTACCTTGGAGAGCTGATCTTTTTTGGCGTCTCCGAATGGCTGCTTCTATGTCGTGTTACAATAGGAACTAAGAAATCGTTTATGTTGTACACGGAG
Source organism: Entelurus aequoreus (assembly GCF_033978785.1). NCBI lineage: Eukaryota > Metazoa > Chordata > Actinopteri > Syngnathiformes > Syngnathidae > Entelurus > Entelurus aequoreus. Next base: position 75,519,925 of record NC_084732.1, on the reverse strand, counting down.
GTATTTGAGGGACGGACCGCGGAGGTCAAAGTTACAGCAAGCTGTGTTTTTGCACCAACGTTTTTGCTCAATGGTCCAGCTTGTTGAGAGAGTCAGAGCAAACTGAAAAACGTCAAACACAGCATCCGCAGCTTTTTTATATTTTTTATAAATGGCCGTTGCTTGGATGTTTGTGGCCGTATGTTGCGTACACTGGCTGCAGCTTGTGTGATGCGGACTGACTTTGCGGTGTGAATGCTCACTGGTAGGATATATTTTCATTGGTTTGAACATCTGATCCAGTCACCCGCTTCTTCTTCTCCGCACTAACTTTCTCAGTTCCGGTGGTTGGAGAACAGGATTGTGTCGATCTCTGACTGTGGGCTGTGAACAATAACTATTCAACCGGCGGCAGAAGGGGCTCGTCACTCAAATTGTGCTCACAACTTAAAGCTCTGAGAAGCCAGGGCACAGGAACAGGCGGAGCTTGGATTTTGTAAAGCTAGGGTCTTTAGGAAGTGTAGGTTCAGGCGCTTGTCAGAGGCTGGCTGGCTGCTTTAGCTAGGGTGAGAGAGTCCGTGCATCCAGCGGTGACAAGTGGCTGTTTATTTCTTAAAAAAAAAAAAAAAAGACAAAGAAGGAATGTTAAAAGGCAAAATATTGTATAATTTTTTTGAAACTGTTACAAAAAATCAGGGGTGTCCAAACTACCGCCTGCGGGCGTCTTCAATTTGGCCAGCGAGACTGGCAGGATTTCAATGAGCAAACTGACCAGGCGGAGTGTTTTCATTTTACATTTAATTATACGGTGGTCTGACAAGCGGCATATCTGTTGCTATCCTGTGGATTTTGTGAGTAATGCATGTCAATGACCATGATGTGTACTTTCTTGCAGCCCCTCGGCACAGCATCAACTTGTATTACCCAATCCAAACAACCTTCCCTAGTCATGGTTCAGGAAAATAATAAAATTCTACTAGCGCAAAAAGTCAACACATGGTCACACATAACACACCCTGCTCACTGAATTTTGTGGATATTACAAACCCCGTTTCCATGAGTTGGGAAATTGTGTTAGATGTAAATATAAACTGAATACAATGATTTGCAAATCATTATCAACCCATATTCAGTTGAATATGTTACAAAGACAACATATTTGATGATCAAACTGATAAACACTTTTTTTTTGCAAATAATCATTAACTTTAGAATTTGATGCCAGCAACAAGTGACAAAGAAGTTGGGAAAGGTGGCAATAAATACTGATAAAGTTGAGGAATGCTCATCAAACACTTATTTGGAACATCCCACAGGTGAACAGGCACATTTGGGAACAGGTGGGTGCCATGATTGGGTATAAAAGTAGATTCCATGAAATGCTCAGTTATTCTCAAACAAGGATGGGGCGAGGGTCACCACTTTGTCAACAAATGCGTGAGCAAATTGTTGAACAGTTTAAGAAAAACCTTTCTCAACCAGCTATTGCAAGGAATTTAGGGATTTCACCATCTACGGTCCGTAATATCAAAGGGTTTAGAGAATCTGGCAAAATCACTGCACGTAAGCAGCTAAGCCCGTGACCTTCGATCCCCTCAGGCTGTACTGCATCAACAAGCATCATCAGTATGTAAAGGATATCACCACATGGGCTCAGGAACACTTCAGAAACCCACAGGCAGTAACTACAGTTGGTCGCTACATCTGTAAGTGCAAGCTAAAACTCTTCTATGCAAGGCAAAAACCGTTTATCAACAACACCCAGAAACGCCGTCGGCTTCGCTGGGCCTGAGCTCATCTACGATGGACTGATACAAAGTGGAAAAGTGTTCTGTGTTCTGACAGGTCCACATTTCAAATTGTTTTTGGAAACTGTGGATGTCGTGTCCTCCGGACCTAAGAGGAAAAGAACCATCCGGATTGTTATAGGTGCAAAGTTGAAAAGCCAGCATCTGTGATGGTATGGGGGTGTATTAGTGCCCAAGACATGGGTAACTTACACATCTGCGAAGGCATCATTAATGCTGAAAGGTACATATAGGTTTTGGAGAAACATATGTTGCCATCCAAGCAACGTTACCATGGACGCCCCTGCTTATTTCAGCAAGACAATGCCAAGCCACGTGTTACATCAACGTGGCTTCATAGTACAAGAGTGCGGGTGGTAGACTGGCCTGCCTGTAGTCCAGATCTGTCTCCCATTGAAAATGTGTGGCGCATTATGAAGCCTAAAATAGCACAACGGAGACCCCCGGACTGTTGAACAACTTAAGCTGTACATCAAGCAAGAATGGGAAAGAATTCCACCTGAGAAGCTTAAAAAATGTGTCTCCTCAATTCCCAAACGTTTACTGAGTGTTGTTAAAAGGAAAGGCCATGTAACACAGTGGTGAACATGCCCTTTATCAACTACTTTGGCACGTGTTGCAGCCATGAAATTCTAAGTTAATAATTATTATTTGCAAAAAAAAATAAAAAAATGTATGAGTTTGAACATCAAATATCTTGTCTTTGTAGTGCATTCAACTGAATATGGGTTGAAAAGGATTTGCAAATCATTCTATTCAGTTTATATTTACATCTAACACAATTTCCCAACTCATATGAAAACGGGGTTTGTATAAAAAACATGCCATTGTCATAAAAAATTCTAAAATTAAACCCGATTTGAATCAATTGCAAGGCATGATGGGAATTAATTCAAAACACTCTCGCCACACTCATTCATTTTTTACTTCTGGTGCTTGATATTTCTAATAAATTATAAAGTTTTAAAGAGGTCATCACAGAAGTAATCAAGGTAGGAGATGAACTTTCACATACACTTAATATCCAATTATAAAAATTATTAGTTATATATTCATTATTTGGATTAGTCTTTTTAAGTCTGATTTAGACAATATTCCTGATTTTGGCAATATTTTTTGTCCATTACTCTCAGATTTCTAACCTAATTATAGGTGAGGGCCGACATCCGGGCAACTGAGATACATACGGGTTCTTCGAGCCATAGCAACCAGACTGGCGTTGAAAACAAACCGTTGCCATTACTCTTTAACCTGTCGACCTACGCTGATTAAACCCGTCATTCTGCCTCCAAAATGCCGAAAAACTGTGTTGTTTTTGGTTGTGCTAACCACAACTGGAAACAGGGAAAACAAAGGTCGTATTTTGTTCTGCCAAAGCGTGATAAAAGCCCACAGAGACGAGACAAATGGCTCGCAGCTTTACACCGGGAAAACGAGGACGGTTCTCACTGGAGTCCCCCAAAGTCCCGGGTCGTGTGTTCGGATCACTTCGTTTCTGGTAAATATAAGGAACAAAAATCCACCTTCTTAACCACAACTTGGCTATACCGTCCGTGCTAATGTTGTACTTGTTGAATTTGTACCTTATAACGTTCGACAGCTGAAGTTGTTGTTGTTGCACAAAAATAACATGCGGTATATACTATATAGTCTGTTTCGTTTTAAATTTGAATCGTCTTTCTATAGATATGAAATAATATACCTGGTGCCAGGGGCGGATTAAGAAATTTTGGCCCCCTGGGCCTGACATGGTCTTGGCCCCTCAACCCCCCGCGCGTGTGGGCGCACACACACGCACGCACTATGCAAGAAATACTGTATACTGTGAACAGACATGCACACTGTACTGTACAGAAGAGTGCACATACTGCACACACACTATTAGGTATACCACACAGACACTGACAAGCACAGGTTTCACACAGACACAGGGGGAGGGGATAAATGGCCTAAAAATAAACATTTTTGAAAATGATTACGCCCACTTCAGTGATGGTGCATTGGGTCATTTGAGAGATATTATGTATTGGAAGTTGGTAGCTATCATGAAATAAACCCCCCAACCCACCCAAAAAACTAAATCGGACATGATTTTTGCCCCCTTTTCCTCCCTTCTATCATTAAAAATAAAATAATATCTTAGGAAAACACATTGGCATAACGGCAGCTGTGCAGCAAATTGAGGCTCAAAGTCTGTATCTATTTGTGGTTAAGCTTGAGGAGAAGGAGAAAGGTAAAATGATAACATGCATCGGAGAGCACCACAAAGAAAGGTGTAGGCCAGTTCATGGTACAAGGGCTGCATGCAGGTCAAGATAGCCCATTTCCAAGAATGCTATAGTGGCTGGACAGGCACTGGACATGTCCTGAACTCAGTGTCAGACGTGGCTGCCGAATACTTGGATGAAGTGAAGCAGCTGACAGATCTCATGCTGCCCCATCTGAAGACTGTCCTGGCCAGGCAGAGGATGGATGAGGAGACCTTCCCAATGGACCCTGTCAGTGAACAGGCTAGTAACATTGATGGCACCCCTGTGCACAACATTGGGATGGAGAGACAATGTGGCAAGGTGGACTACAAACTGAAGAAGTTGGGCACACTGAACGCAGTCAATAGGTCAATAATTTTACAGAAGAGCCAGGAGCTTCAGAGGTTTCAAGGCAGCAGCACAAGCAAAAAGGGAGGTTGAACTCAACTGGAGTAAATTCATGAAGGCAAAATTCGAGAGTAGGGCAGATGAGAAACAAGAGATGGCTCAAAGAAAGGAGAGTAAGAGACTAGACATGCTGGACACACTGAAATCTTTTGATGGCCCCTTCACGATAGTGGGGAAGTTGAAAAGTTCCTTGTGGATGAAAGTCTGCACAAGAATGCAAAGCTGCAGAGAATGAAGCTTGAGGTTCAGTTTGCCAGAGAAAGCACCAAGCTTCTGCCTAAAGTCAATCCTATCTTCACAATCCATGTGACACTTCCCAGAAATGGCAAAAGTGCAATTCTCCAAGTCATAATGGATACTTAGAATTTTATGGTGGTGGTAAGTATTCATGAAAACAGGTAGCCTAACATTAGTGAATGGGTGAATTCTGGAAATAACCTAAAAATCTTACACAGTGCACCTTTAAGCAAGGGGTTTCTTTCGTGCTTTCAATTTTGCAAAATCATCCACCACATCATTGAAGTCCAACTCTCTTGTCAGCTCACTCTCAATTGCCATTAGAGATAACGCATTTAATCTTTTCTGAGTCATTCTTGTGCGCAGCTCATTTTTTACTCTTGACAAAAGAGAGAATGAGCGTTCTCCCTCATAGTTACTGACCGGTAGAGTGAGAAAAATCTGTAGCGCAATGTATGTATTAGGAAACGTAGGCTGTAGTCCAAAATGTATTATTGTTTTGAGCAGTCCTGAAGGGGTCCTCTCCTCATCAGTGTTGTTGAGCTGTATAAAAGATTTGAACTGTATAAGCTCCTGTCCAAGACTTTCATTGAGGTCAGATGGGTATGATTCAGTGAGAATCTTGGCCTTGTGAAGGACTGAAGCATTGGACTCTGTATCCAAAGAGAAAAGGACACTGAACAAATTGTTCAGATGTTTGTAGGCCTCCAGACGGTGATTAAGGCTTGAACTCAGTTGATCAATAGAGGCAATAAATGTCTCTATTTGAAACAGTTGCCTTCCCTCAAGCACAACATCTGGGGATGCTGATTCATCAGCAAACTTTTTACGTTTCCTCGTCCGTTCAGCCCTGTAAGATGGGGTGCCACCCAACATGTTTAAGGCTTTCTGCTCAAAATGATCAAATAGATCTCTTTGGGAGAGAACAAAGGTGCGCAGAGATTCCAGCAATCTAACTGCTGTACCAAGGTCCATGTCTGCTTTTTGAAGTTGCAGACTTGTGGCCTGAAATCTGGACAGAACAGTGTCCCAAAAGCCTGCCATGAAGGCCATCTCAAGTGAATCCAGCTTCCGCACTAGACTGTCAGCTTCAGTTCGTGTGTCTCGTTTCTCTGTGTCATCAGTGGAAATAACCTGTAGTGCTGCTTTTATTTTACTGTAGTTCTGCCACAGTGCTTTGGTAGATTCTGCACGGCAACTCCAACGCGTGTTGGATAAAGCTTTAAGTGTGAGATCTATGTTGGAATTGCCAAATACCCTGTCCCATCGGTGTGTGGATGCAGTTGTGAAGTTGTAAATAGACTGAATCAAGTCAAAATACTTAGAGACTTCATTTCCACATCTGTCAATGCTGTTGACTCCCACCAAATTCAAAGAGTGAGCTGCACATGGAATATAGTGTATTAATGGGTTGCTTTTCTTTAAGTGAGCCTGCAACCCATTATACCTCCCTGACATGTTGCTGGCATTATCATAAGCCTGCCCCCTGCAATTTGACAGCTCTAACCCTAGATTTTCCAACACAGACATGACACAGTTAGCCAAACTTTCACCTGTATGGCTAGTAATGGGCTCAAAACCCACAAAGCGTTCAACAACACTGCCCTCTTTGCTAACAAAACGGAATATGAATGTCAATTGGTCCACATGAGATAAATCTGGGGTTGAATCCACAATGATAGAGTAGTATTTGCTTGCTTGCAGTTCATCTGCTATAGCCTGTTTGGTTTTTGCACCCATCAATTCAATGAATTCCTCACAAATGGTGGAGGACAGATATGAGGTATTACCTCGACCCATCTGCCCAAACTTTCTGATGTGATCCTTTAGAAAGGGATCAAATTCAGCCAGGACCTCCAGAATACCAAGGTAGTTCCCATTGAGAGGAGACCCTAACGATTCATTTTTACCCCTAAATGCAAGGCCCCTTTCTGCAAGGAATTTAATGACTGCAACAACTCTTTGTAACACCTGCCTCCAATAGCTGCTCTCTGCCTGAAACTGTTTGAACAGGTCTGCATCAACTGTGGCACCTTTGGCGCGGTTCAAGACTGCTTGCATGCAGGTTATGTGCTCAGCACTTCGCTCATGTTCACCAAATCTTTCTGAGTGTTTCCAATCACAATAGCCTGTCACAAAAGAATGCGTTTTTGGGGAAAACAGTTTGCATGCAAAGCAGTAAACATTACCAGTAGAGGGAGAGTACATCAGCCACTCTCTTTGTACTCGTTGTCCATTGGGCAAGTGTGAAGTAAAATGTTCATTGTTTAGGCATCGGGTTTTGCCTCCTAGCCCACTGTTCCTCACAGAAGCTGGATAATGGCTGTGACGGTTGTGAAATGATTTTGCACCTCTTTGAATAAGAACTTCCTTCATTGACTCAGTGAGGGTCTCAGCCCATTTAGCGGGATCACTAGGTAGAGTTGTCACTGTAGATGGTGTTGAAGAAAGATTCAGCTCATTTTCTATGCTGTCCAGAGGTGCAGTGACCTCACATTCATCCGAGCAACTGGCTACTGCTGAATTGGTTGAATCATAAGCATCAGAAGCATTTGGTTCAGTGTCTACACTTGTAGTGGTCTCAGGATCTTGGGAGCTACATGCTAGCTCAGGTGCATTGCTAACCTTAGCTGAATTTGCAGTAGCATTTATAGAATTGCTTTCAGCAGATGTCTTTGTACTGAAGAAGCTGGAGATATTTGGAACACTCTCAAGTAAAACTGATTCCTTTTTTTTCTTTTCTTGCTGAATTTTTTTTCTAGCTCCTCCACTTAAACATTTATGATCCATATTTCCCTTCTTTCTTTGCACATTGGCTCTTTGCCTATCACAACAGATAAACCAACTATGTGTGTGTGTGTGTGTGTGTGTGTGTGTGTGTGTGTGTGTGTGTGTGTGTGTGTGTGAGTTTGTTTGTGTGTTTATGATCGGTGCTGCTTCCTTCAAGTGTGTGAGGTGATTTAGAAAACTAGCAACCCAGCATCAACACTCCAAAGCAGAGAATAACAGCTTACTAGCATAGACAATTGAGAGCAGAGAATCAACTGATTCGTCTGATAGACAGCAGGAGAGCAGAGTGGTCAGTGATGATCGAATCAAGAAAATGTCTAAATGGCAAGGGAACAGACTGATTTGTACTGAGGAGAAAGAGAGAGAGAGCCAATTACAGTGAAATATATTCCAAAAGAGCCAAGTGACTAGCTGAAGGCAGGGACAAATGCCTTGGAGTGACCAACAAGAGTGCAAAGTACCAAATGGCAAAATGTGGAAAGACCAACAGGCAGATCTGCTTTTACCTCTTATCTTCACAACCAAAAAGTTGCTAAATGATGTTTTCAGTCGCTAGCCAGGTATGGCCAAAAGACGCGAAATCTAGCGGCAAAGTCGGTCAATCACACTGACAGTGAAACAAATATTTTGAAAAGATAATAATTGTACACCTTTGTGCACTTTAGTCTTCTATCTAAATATTTTCACAAAGGACACCAAGGCAGCTTGCTAGCTATGATGGGAGCAACAATGTCTGATAGACAGCAGGAGAGCAGAGTGGTCAGTGATGATCCAATCAAGAAAATGTCTAAATGGCAAGGGAACAGACTGATTTGTACTGAGGAGAAAGAGAGAGCCAAGTACAGTTAAATATATTCCAGCGCCAAGTGACTAACTGAAGGCAAAGACAACAGCCAGATACCTTAGCAGAGACCAACAAGAATTCAAAGTACCTAATAGCAAGATGGCGAGACCAACACAATAAATTGTATTAGGATTTAATTTATTAACGTTAATCTTAACAGCCAAAAAGTTGCTGAATAATGTTTGTAGTCGCTAGCCAGGTATGCCCAAAACAAGAGTCGCTAAACCTAGCAGCAAAGTTGCTTAATTGCAACACACTCTAGGATTCAGGGGAATTAAGGATAATAAAGATATTAATTGTACAACTTTTTGTACTTTTTTTCTAGTTTTTTGAGTCGCCAGCCATGTATGGCCAAAAGTCGCTAATTGAATGCCAACGTTGCTTAATCGCCAACACACTGGGACTCACTGAAGGACTGACTGAATAAAAAAGATAATTAAGATAATTGTGTACTTTTCTCTTCTGATATTTTCTCTAAGGACCCCAAGCTATCTGCAAGCAGCAATAATGTCTGACAGACAGGAGAGCAGAGTGGTCAGTGATGAATGGCAAGGGAACAGGCTGATTTGTACTGAGGAGAAAGAGAGAGAGAGAGCCAATTACAGTGAAATATATTCCAAAAGAGCCAAGTGACTAGCTGAAGGCAGGGACAAATGCCTTGGAGTGACCAAGAAGAGTGCAAAGTACCAAATGGCAAAATGTGGGAAGACCAACAGGAAGATCTGCTTTTACCACTTATCTTCACAACCAAAAAGTCGCTAAATGATGTTTTTAGTCGCTAGCCAGGTATGGCCAAAAGACGCGAAATCTAGCGGCAAAGTCGGTCAATCACACAGTGAAACAAATAATTTTAAAAAGATAGTAATCGTACAATGTCTTGTACTTTTGTCTTCTTTCTTAATATTTCTCAAAGGACACCAAAATGTCGCTATCTGCAGGCAGCTTGCTAGCTATGATGGCAGCAACAATGTACCTTAGAGTGACTGACCAACAAGAGCTCAAAGTACCTAATGGCAAAATGTGGAGAGACAGACACAATAAATTGCATTAAGATGAAGAGAACTGTTGCTATTATTAATCTTAACATCAACCAGAAAGTCGCTAAATGTCACCAGCCAGGTATGGCCAAAAGTCGCTTAATTGGCCACACACAGTAACAGAGAAACTAACAAAAAAAAGATCATAAAGATAATAGTTGTACAACTGTGTGTACTTTTGTCTTCTTTCTAAATATTTTCCCAAAGGACACCAAAATGTTGCTATCTGCAGGCGGGAGCGTGCCTATGTTCCCCGGGTCCTATGTTCCCCGGGTCCTATGTTCCCCGGTTGTTCCTGGGTCTTTGTATGCGACCGGGGAACTTAGGACCCTTTTTCTAAAAAAGGGTCCTATGTTCCCTGCATTGTATCTGGCGAAATTGCGAAATTGTGCCCTGACCAAAACCATCCCTAAACCTAACCTGTCACAGGGCGTTGTGGAGCACTTTTTTTTGGCGAAATTGTGCCCTGACCAAAACTATCCCTAAACTTAACCTGTCACAGGGCGTTGTGGAGCACTTTTTTGGCGAAATTGTGCCCTGACCAAAACCATCCCTAAACCTAACCTGTCACAGGGCGTGCGGCAGCAGATAGAGCAACTCAAACGCGAACTTCCTTCCTTCGACAACTTAAACGCGTCTCTGTCATGCGTGTCTGCGTGCGTCTTACTTAGTCGCGCATTGGAAGCAGCGGGGAACATAGAACCCTTTTCTGGAAAAAGTGTTGTACGTTCCCCGCAGCGGGGAACATAGAACCCTTTTTTTTAAAAAGGGTCCTTAGTTCCCCGGTAGAGGGGAACATAGGACCCGGGTAACATAGGGACGGGGAACATAGGGATGACCCGCTGCAGGCAGCTTGCTAGCTATGATGGCAGCAACGATGTCTGCCAGACAGGAGAGAGTGGTCAGTGACGATCGAATCGAGAAAATGACAAAATGGGTCAAAGACCAAAAAGTTATTAACTGACAGCAGTGACAAATGTCAGACTGTAAACTTTCTCGAAAGAAAAGGACAAAATGGGAAGATGCTGATAATAACAGCAAAATGGAAAATATAAGAATTTCCAAGTAATGCTCAACTCAAGTGTGTGTGTGTGTGTGTGTGCGCGCGTTAAACTTCTTGTTGAATGATTTCAAATTATCTCTGAGTCTGAACTGAGGGAAAGGAAACCAAATTTTGAGCAGTCTCTCACGAGTTCAAAATACCAAATGAGGAGATTCTAAAAGAACAGACCGGTTTATGAAAGACTTGATGGGGGAGGGGCACAGCTAAGAATACTTGAGTGAGATTCTGTGATCCAAATTCGAGATAGAGCTTTTTGATAATGATAATTTGTCAGAGTAAGGTTGTGTAATCAAAATTTGAGAATGAGCTTTGTCAATCAATCAAGAATATTTGCATTAAGTTCTGTGATCAAAATTCAGAAACAACCTTTAATAATTGATAAAGAATATGTGAGTGAGGTTGTGTGATCCATCCAATTTGAGAATTAGCTTTGATAATAATGATTGAGAGCCTCTGGCCCTCTGTGGATCATGGCCGCGGGGCCAATTTTGCCTGGCCCCTTGGGGCCTCTGTGGGTCGTGGCCGCGGGGCCAAGTTGGCCTGGCCCCTTGGGGCCTCTGACCCTCTATGGATCGGGGCCAAGTTGGCCTGACCCCTCGGGGCCTCTGGCCCTCTATGGATCATGGCCGCGGGGCCAAGTTGGCCTGACCCCTTAGGACCTCAGGCCCTCTGTGGGTCGCGGCCGCGGGGCCAAGTTGACCTGGCCCCTTGGGGCCTCTTACCCTCTATGGATCGTGGCCGCGGGGCCAAGTTGACCTGGCCCCTTGGGGCCTCTGGCCTTCTGTGGCTCGCGGCCGCGGGGCCAAGTTGGCCTGGCCCTTTGGGGCCTCTGGCCTTCTGTGGGTCGTGGCCGCGGGGCCAAGTTGGCCTGGCCCCTTGGGGCCTCTGACCGTCTATGGATCGTGGCCGCGGGGCCAAGTTGACCTGGCCCCCTGGGGCCTCTGACCCTCTATGGATCGTGGCCGCGGGGCCAAGTTGGCCTGGCCCCTTGGGGCCTCTGACCGTCTATGGATCATGGCCGCGGGGCCATGTTGGCCTGGCCCCTTGGGGCCTCTGGCCCTCTGTGGGTCGCGGCCGCGGGGCCAAGTTGACCTGGCCCCTTGGGGCCTCTTACCCTCTATGGATCATGGCCGCGGGGCCAAGTTGGCCTGGCCCCTTGGGGCTTAAGATTATTATTTTTGCAAAAGTAGTTTTGCTTGGGTCGCGGCCGCGGGGCCAAGTTGGCCTGGCCCCTTGGGGCCTCTGGCCCCCTGGGCCTGGGCCCGGTAGGCCCGGTCATTAATCCACCTATGCCTGGTGCGCTTGTGAGGTAGACATATAGATTTCCAAATTCCATGTCCGGCCATTGTGTAGGATTATCAGTCCACGCATCTGCTGGAAGGCGGTAAGGGCAGTCCTTTAATCCAACTACAGAACATTTTAACTCGTATCTTAACCTAGCCTCACTGGAAAGACTATTTACATAATCATACGCCATTTAGAACAGTTTAAAATGCCGTGAAACCTCGTTAAATGCTTTTTCTGTCAATGCTGTGTTCGCTGTGAGCTGGTTTGTTTTCAACGAATTCAATATGGCGACCGGTTGCTAGGGGATTGGTAGGCGGAAGTGACGTAGGTCCGCCCTCGCCTATTAGTGTAGCTCCTTTCGGTACACGGCAACACAGGAAAGTTCTTTTTTGTAAAACGGGCATTTATTGACTCCTCCTTCTTGCTGTATACACCATCCACGCCGATACGCCAAACGCCAACACGCCGTGAGAACTTACAAAATACAGTACAATACAGTACATCAGACTTTGACTTCAAATCAATAAACACTCAGAAAGAAATCAAATTACAAAAATACAATACCTCGTTGGCTGCTTGTAACGAAAAGAGGTTCTAATAATCACTTGCTTGAAGTTTTACACAAATCATCACAACAATAATTCCGCTTTGCAACACAATTTGTCACAATTAACACAATACATTTACATTTTGCTCAGGAGATTTTACAATTACACATTTTCTAATAATATTTTATTACTCTGCATCATTAACTTATTTATTAATATTTATTTATTTATGACACATATTTAAAGCATGCACACTCTCAGCAACAGCTACAATTAGGTTTCAATGAGAGGATCTCAATGTGACTAATAATAGTTTCTCTTTGCTTCTGTGGGCCAAAGACAATGATTTTAATTTGGTCTGAGTTCATTTGAATAAAATCATTTTGCATCCACACACTGATCTGTTCCATGCAGTGACGAAATAAATCAACAGGCCGACGTTCACCTGCCGCCAGTGACATGTAGATGTAGATCTGAGGGTCATCTGCAAAGTTGTGGTAGGACACATTGAAGCTGCTATTAGCTTACCTAGTGGCAGAAATCCGACAATAGCGGCACGGAACATGGTCCACTCGGACTCAATGTCCAGCGCCTCCCTCGTGACATGTTCAAAGTTCTTTCGGAGATGGGATTTGAAACTCTCTGACGGGAGACTGTGCTTGACAGACCCTCACAATGCGTTTGGGTCAGCCAGGTCTGACCGGCAAGTTTACCCACCATGGCAGTCAACTCACCACCATGGTGTTGATCAGTTGCAAGCTCCGCCCTTGTCTTTACCCGAGTGTCCAAAACATGAGACCGAAAACCCGATGACACAACCACAAAGGCAATTATTGAGCTACGGTCTAGGGCAGGGGTCACCAACGCGGTGCCCGCGGGCACCAGGTCGCCCGTAAGGACCAGATGAGTCGCCCGCGGGCCTGTTCTAAAAAAAAATAAAAATAAAAATAAAAATAAAAAATAAAAAAAATTAAATCTACATAGAAAAAACACAAGATACACTTTCAATCAGTTCATCAACCCAAACAACCTCCCCCATGCACACTCATCCACACAAAAGGGGTTATTTCTTTCTGCTACCAATATTCTGGTTCCCACAACATAGACAACACATCTGCAAGGGACACAGTCCCTGAAGCACACATGATTGTATAGGCTGCTGGTCCACTAACATTTTCATTAATTACTATTTTTTATGTAATTATTTTTATATTGTTTTACTTTCTTTTTTATCCAAGAAATTTTTTTTAATTTATTTATCTTATTTTATTTTATTTTTTTAAAAAAAGGGCCTTATCTTCAACAGACCAGGTTGTCAATGAAATTAGATTTTTTTAAAGGGTTTTTTAAACCAGGCCCAGTCCAGATAATGTCCAAGTCGGACTCAGCAACACACACCTTCATTCATGTACACAGAAAAAAATTAGGGAACACAACAGATTGCATATAATTTATAAACAAAACACTTTGCATTCCATTCGAAAGGACGTTCCCTTTAGATTTTCGATCCTTAACATTTTACATTTATCATAATTAAGCTTAAGGCCAGATTGCTGTGAAAATATGTCCAAAAGATTAAGAAGGTACAGCAAACAATGAGGAAAAATCTTATCTTTGTGAATCAGCCTTTTCTGACATGAACTTCATCAAGAACAAACACAGAACACGCCTTACTGATGCACATCTGCAAGACTCACTCAGAGTTGCAGTGTCAAGTTACACACCAGAGTACAACTCACTAGTTAACAGCATGCAATGCCAGGCTTCCCACTAACTGACAAAGAAACAGATAGCAGATTTGGTGTCCAGTTCAAAGTGTGACATGATTTAAAAATTTGAGAGTTTACTTTTGTATTTTACATGAATTATTATTTGTACAAACATGGTGCAAAGTAATTCATGATTTGTTCAAAAATGTTAGTGGCTAGCTAGTTAAAATGGGATATTGTGATTTCACAAGACTATCTTAGAAGTGATCATTTGAAAATGT